>NC_086386.1:81188276-81488276 GCF_036588685.1 Mytilus trossulus
CAAAATTAAACTTTGTTTGATTTCATCAAAAATTGAATAAATGGGGTTCTTTGATATGCCAAATCTAACTGTGTAATATGTAGATTCCTCATTTTTGGTCTTGTTTTCAAATTGGTCTACATTAAAGTCCAAAGGGTCCAAAATTAAACTTAGTTTGATTTTAACAAAAATTGAAATCTTGGGGTTCTTTGATATGCTGAATCCAAACATGTACTTAGATTTTTGATTATGGGCCCAGTTTTCAAGTTGGTCCAAATCAGGATCTAAAATTATTATATTAAGTTTTGTGCAATAGCAAGTCTTTTCAATTGCACAGTATTGCGCAATGGCAAGAAAAATCTTATTGCAAAATATTGTGAAATAGCAATTTTGTTTTTAATTAGAGTTATCTTTCTTTGTCCAGAATAGTAAGCAAGAAATATCTAATTGTAAGATTTTTTTTTATTTGGAGTTATCTTTCTTTGTCCAGAATCAACTTAAATCTTTGTTATATATACAATATACAATGTATATTCACTTTTTACTACCAACTGATAAATTAAAATAATCTTTACCATTCAGTGATAACAAGCAGTTTTTTTACATCTTAATATTTTATGATGTATTTAAATGAGTAGTAATTGTTGCAAACTCCATTAGAAATTTTAATTGAGATTAGTTTTGGAATAAGTGAAAGGGGGATGTGATTAAAAAAATTGGGTTCAATTTTCTCATTTGAAATTTCATAAATAAAAAGAAAATTTCTTCAAACATTTTTTTGAGAGGAATAATATTCAACAGCATAGTGAATTGCTCTAAGAGAAAACAAAAATTTTAATTTCATTAGAACACATTCATTTTGTGTCAGAAACCTATGCTGTGTCAACTATTTAATCACAATCCAAATTTAGAGCTGAATCCAGCTTGAATGTTATGAACATACTTGCCCCAACCGTTCAGGGTTCAACCTCTGCGGTCGTATAAAGCTACGCCCTGCGGAGCATCTGGTTTTTCATTAATTATCGGCAAGTTTTGATTCCAAATGATGTAGATATAAACCTCATAGCATTGAAAACAATTGGATATAGTAAAATTATTGTTTGCACAATGCCACGTCCTTAGGTTTCGAAGGTCACCGATGCATGTAATGATTTCACTCGGTTTTTTTTTAAATAAAACCACCACAAGTCAAGTTCAAAATCAGTTGATTTATTTTCTTAACATACAGTTGCAAATGTTTCAAGCATAATGTTAATTGGAGGCTTTTTTTATAATGTGAGATATCGTATTACCAAAGGGGATATTACCTTTATCTTGACTCCAGAATTATTTATTTAAAGTCGGATTGGTTATGTTCTGGACTTCGTAAGACCTCTAGACGATAAGGCTTCATACCCCTTGCAGCACTGTGCCTATGTTTGAGTGCCCTTCGGTTACATAAAACCCGGTCACCATTATTCACATATCTATACTTCTCCGGGAGGCAGTTTTACTCGAGACTGTCCATTTACTCTCTGCACTGTTTATTACAATAGCTTAGAAAAAACTGTAGGAATGGTGTAGATTTTTATGTAGAAAGTGCCTTGTATTTATAAATAAAAATCGCGATCAAAGGACAAAAGACAAACCAAAGAATAAAGGAGACTCACAAAGACAAACAACACCATTCAACATTGAAAACTAAAATCAAATTAGAAACACGGATCCCTAAAATAATTGGTGCGACTAAAAGTGCTCTAGAAACGTAAGCATGTCTTTTTTGCAAGACAACCGTTGTCCAAAAATCATGGTAATTGCGACAGGCTCTCTAGTAAATGTGCATATGACAGAATCGTACAAAATACACATAGACAAGATACAAATTATCAAGAACAAAGTGATTTATTTCAGTTCTTCATCTTGACAGTCGCTGCATGATCATTTCAAACAGGTATATCCTACCAGGTCAAGATGACCCCCTAGTATCGACTTAAGGGACGAAATCAAAGGTTCAATGTAGGATAAAAAAAACTTAATTCACATAGTTTTTTCACTGACCCCCAAACCCCGTCTTAACCTAATTAGGGAAACATTGATTTACCAAGAAGGATATAATGAAAAATCGATTTTAAATATACAAAACTTGCAGAATTTTAACCCCAACCCGCAAACTATTTGATTTAAGTTTTTTTTATCCTACATCGATCTTTTGATGTCGTCCCTAAGTGATTGTCTTGAACGTTCACATTGAAACATTTAACATGTTAACCCCGCCGCAATTTTGCGCCTGTCCCAAGTCAGGAACCCCTGGCATTTTTTTCTTGTATTGTTTTCAAATTTAATTCTGTTGTATGTTATGGAGTCTAGAAAGGTGCGCATTATCGAAACAAGTTGTTTCTGAGCCGACAGTCCTATAACAAAAGACTTTTGATGTTCATATCATTTACACTCAAAGTTTTTTTTATCATATATTTGGTTTACTATCAATGTTGAACCCGAGTTTCGTTGCAACGTTGATAGTAAAAAAAATATCTGATACTACCCGAATTCGGGTTCAACATTGATAGTAAAATAAGTATCCGCCAAAAAACGTTAAATGTAAAGGATATATGAACCTCGGGAGTCTAATATTATAGGACCACCGGGCTGGCTGCAGCCTATCCCTTGCAGAAGGTGAGGATTCCCGTAGGTTTTTTTTACACATTCCCGGTCCTCATTTATTTTCATATTCACTATAGCTCAATGGTTGCTATCTGCACTTTGATTGCTTTATTTTAAAAATAATAATATTAAGATCTTATAATAAATAAACTGACAGAAATTATAAACCATGAATTTTGCACAATGATTTGTAGCGAGGTAAAGTATGACAGTATTGTTCTCGTTCACCGATCTTGCTATGTAAATGACACAAAAATGGACAAAAAAAAATTTACAAAACCCGCAAGAAACAGACATTCCTTTTTTCAAATTGTTTTATAAAAAATGCTGCTGTTCAAAATCATTTTTAAGTGCTAGGAAACTCAGAATGCAGCATTTTAACGCTATAAATCCTAGAGCTTCTGGGGGCCTTGAGCGGCC
Organism: Mytilus trossulus; assembly: GCF_036588685.1. Lineage (NCBI taxonomy): Eukaryota > Metazoa > Mollusca > Bivalvia > Mytilida > Mytilidae > Mytilus > Mytilus trossulus. The sequence goes on from NC_086386.1 coordinate 81,191,316, forward strand.
CCCATACCACCTGCCGTACTGCAGCCTTGCTATTCGATACTGGATGGGCCACTTCGTGTCTCATATGTATAGTTTCCCGAAACCGTACCATTATTTTTTGGCATGTTACGCCTATGATACCACTTCTTTTTTTTATATCAACTTATTTTTTTAAAGCAACCAAATTTACATAGTTATGGACGACTTCGTATATTTTATGATCGTAACTAAGATATGAATATAATATACTGTGCACTGTAGTTCGCATAATCATTTTCTCTTTTTTTATGGATTCGTCGTTTTTCTGGGAGTGATTATTTATTAACGACTATTTCAGCTCACTCACAAATAATTTAAAACCAAGTCTTACATCATAAAAATTTCCAAATTTTTAACATACTAGTACGTCCAAGCCATAGATAAGGACTTACATTCTCAAGGTTTTTCGTTCATTTTAGCGAGTTCACCCAAGTAATATCGCGGACCATTTGTCCATGCGGTTTCCGTGTTTTTTCTCTCTGGTATCATCATCCGCTTATCTTTCGTGTTTGTCCCCCAAGGGTGACTGGGGTATAGAAATATGGTCACTTGGTCTTCTCCCGACCGGCAGTAAAACACTTGCCGAAGTGGGGCGTCCGTTTGGCTGTGCGGGATGTATCAAGTTCGCAGTCACGTCCGGTCAGAAGGGGGACGTAAACTCCGATGCCTCGTGTAAAGAGAGTGCCACGCTCTTTGCACGTTAAGAACCCTTGCAACAACTCTTTGAGGAGTCCGTAGGTGGCCTGTTGCAAGGCTAAATTTCTGTCCCTTTTCAATATACCCTCCTTTTCCGGTGGCAGTCCAAATTTCCCCGTCCATCATCCCAGATGGCCTATATTGTAACAACCTACCTATTGTATTTATTGTGAACTTGTTCTCGTCCTGAATATGTGTTCCTTGCAACTGCAAGTATACTATTAAACATGTTTTAATTAATTGTATTGACTTTGCTGATATTCGTAAGAAGCATTTCAATGTCAATAATATGTATGATTTATTTAATAATGTTCCATTTACAAATATTGTTGCTTTTTTAAAAGAAATTGGAATTTATTATAGAATATAAAATTGTTATTATATTTAAATCGATTTTAATTTTTATCACGTTATTTTACTTTTGATTTTTATTTGTATATACTCAATTTGCTTTAGTCAAGAATTTAAGTATATTGAAGGACCTTTTGTCTTATTTTAAAAATATGCTTTAAATTGTAAAAAAAGTCGAATAAGCTCTCGCCGCGATATAGCCTTTTTGTGCTAATGCGGCGTAAAGAAACCAATAATCAATCAATCAACCAATCGTCCTGAATATGCATGAAATATTTGCCACTGGTGACCTATACTAGTAGTTGCCAATGTGTGTTGGTCCCTTGAAATGAATTGTCTGGTTGTCTATCAGACAACATATTCTTATTTTTATATATGCAGTTATATCTTTAATAACATTGAGAATTTTAACGGGGAAAAGTATCAAAGGGACAACAACCCGACAAAAGAGCAGAAAACAACCCAAGGCAACCTGCGGATCTTTCGTATCTAAGGAATTGCTATGAATATGTTAATTAAAGGTAAATAGAATTGCCATACTTTAAGTTATAGATATGATCGTCAACTCTTACAACCGACTGCCATACTTTAAGTTATAGATATGATCGTCAACTCTTACAACCGACTGCCATACTTAAGTTATAGATATGATCGTCAACTCTTACAACCGACTGCCATACTTTAAGTTATAGATATGATCGTCAACTCTTACAACCGACTGCCATACTTAAGTTATAGATATGATCGTCAACTCTTACAACCGACTGCCATACTTAAGTTATAGATATGATCGTCAACTCTTACAACCGACTGCCATACTTAAGTTATAGATATGATCGTCAACTCTTACAACCGACTGCCATACTTAAGTTATAGATATGATCGTCAACTCTTACAACCGACTGCCATACTTAAGTTATAGATATGATCGTCAACTCTTACAACCGACTGCCATACTTAAGTTATAGATATGATCGTCAACTCTTACAACCGACTGCCATACTTAAGTTATAGATATGATCGTCAACTCTTACAACCGACTGCCATACTTAAGTAATAGATATGATCGTCAACTCTGACAACCGACTGCCATACTTAAGTTATAGATATGATCGTCAACTCTGACAACCGACTGCCATACTTAAGTTATAGATATGATCGTCAACTCTTACAACCGACTGCCATACTTAAGTTATAGATATGATCGTCAACTCTGACAACCGACTGCCATACTTAAGTTATAGATATGATCGTCAACTCTGACAACCGACTGCCATACTTAAGTTATAGATATGATCGTCAACTCTTACAACCGACTGCCATACTTAAGTTATAGATATGATCGTCAACTCTGACAACCGACTGCCATACTTAAGTTATAGATATGATCGTCAACTCTGACAACCGACTGCCATACTTAAGTTATAGATATGATCGTCAACTCTTACAACCGACTGCCATACTTAAGTTATAGATATGATCGTCAACTCTGACAACCGACTGCCATACTTAAGTAATAGATATGATCGTCAACTCTGACAACCGACTGCCATACTTAAGTTATAGATATGATCGTCAACTCTTACAACCGACTGCCATACTTAAGTTATAGATATGATCGTCAACTCTGACAACCGACTGCTATACTTAAGTTATAGATATGATCGTCAACTCTGACAACCGACTGCTATACTTAAGTTATAGATATGATCGTCAACTCTTACAACCGACTGCCATACTTAAGTTATAGATATGATCGTCAACTCTGACAACCGACTGCCATACTTAAGTAATAGATATGATCGTCAACTCTGACAACCGACTGCCATACTTAAGTTATAGATATGATCGTCAACTCTTACAACCGACTGCCATACTTAAGTTATAGATATGATCGTCAACTCTGACAACCGACTGCCATACTTAAGTTATAGATATGATCGTCAACTCTTACAACCGACTGCCATACTTAAGTTATAGATATGATCGTCAACTCTGACAACCGACTGCTATACTTAAGTTATAGATATGATCGTCAACTCTTACAACCGACTGCCATACTTAAGTTATAGATATGATCGTCAACTCTTACAACCGACTGCCATACTTAAGTTATAGATATGATCGTCAACTCTGACAACCGACTGCCATACTTAAGTAATAGATATGATCGTCAACTCTGACAACCGACTGCCATACTTAAGTTATAGATATGATCGTCAACTCTTACAACCGACTGCCATACTTAAGTTATAGATATGATCGTCAACTCTGACAACCGACTGCCATACTTAAGTTATAGATATGATCGTCAACTCTGACAACCGACTGCCATACTTAAGTTATAGATATGATCGTCAACTCTTACAACCGACTGCCATACTTAAGTTATAGATATGATCGTCAACTCTGACAACCGACTGCCATACTTAAGTTATAGATATGATCGTCAACTCTGACAACCGACTGCCATACTTAAGTTATAGATATGATCGTCAACTCTTACAACCGACTGCCATACTTAAGTTATAGATATGATCGTCAACTCTGACAACCGACTGCCATACTTAAGTTATAGATATGATCGTCAACTCTTACAACCGACTGCCATACTTAAGTTATAGATATGATCGTCAACTCTTACAACCGACTGCCATACTTAAGTTATAGATATGATCGTCAACTCTGACAACCGACTGCCATACTTAAGTAATAGATATGATCGTCAACTCTGACAACCGACTGCCATACTTAAGTTATAGATATGATCGTCAACTCTTACAACCGACTGCCATACTTAAGTTATAGATATGATCGTCAACTCTGACAACCGACTGCTATACTTAAGTTATAGATATGATCGTCAACTCTGACAACCGACTGCTATACTTAAGTTATAGATATGATCGTCAACTCTTACAACCGACTGCCATACTTAAGTTATAGATATGATCGTCAACTCTGACAACCGACTGCCATACTTAAGTTATAGATATGATCGTCAACTCTGACAACCGACTGCCATACTTAAGTTATAGATATGATCGTCAACTCTTACAACCGACTGCTATGTATAAGACACAGACAATTCAACTTTTGTTCAAACTTTATACTTATCAGATGATTTTGATCGTTAACGGGTATTTGGTGGATTATCGATATAAAGTCCCTCGTATAAAATTTTCTTGTACTTTGCCAAAATACGGATTTTACAATGAATTTTCAAAAAACATATTAGAAACAATGGGTCACCGTGCTAATTTTGAAGATAAATGTCGTGCAAACTTGTCGAATTATATAGCTTATTCACGAAAAAAAAATTAAAGCAAATATTGAAAGTAACACTGATTGATTTCAATAAATACATTTGTATGTTTTATTCAATTCAAAATTAAATCATAACGGTAATGTGTCGTTAAATTTGCTAACCGTACACAAAAGCCAAACCGACAAGAAGATGAACATTTACCAAGTAGTCAAAATGGTGGGGTCGACATATTTTTTGATACAAACGGGCAGCTGGGGTTTCTAATGCACACCATTCGCATATTTATTATTTTTTTAATACCAATAATCATCCACATATTTCACAAAAATCATATTCATATATAAATTCTCGATTGCCACATACTGACTTTTACATCTTTTAATTTGATTAAAACTAATTTTTACATCTTAATTTGATTAAAAACGATAAGATAGCGCCCCCCCCCCCTTCCCCCAAGAAAAAAACAAACCCCGAGGTCGAAGTACAATCCATATCGTATAGCTAACTGTTAGGGAACCTTAAAAATGCGTACCAAAAAAGAGAACAAAGGCATTGGCTTGACAAGTTATACAGCATAACAACAAAAATAATGTGTTAGGGTTCAATAAGTTTTATCGTCCTGAACATGCATGAAATATTTGCCACTGGATGTTAAGCAAACAACAATCAATAAATCAATCCAATAAGTTTTTAATTGTGAAGCCCCGCGCATACATGACCAGTTTCCTTTAAATACAAACAATAATAAAATATATATATATAGGTACAGTGCGTGATAAAATTTGGTGAGGTAATTTGATGTTTTCTATATGTATACCACGGTTTATTTCAACGTACAGTAGAAAGTACCACTATACCAATAATAAAACTTGCAGTGCCTTAATAAATGATTTTACTTAAATCCACATATTATTTGTAAAACATTAAAAATTAATTTCAAAAGGGTGTAGTTTCTGAATAAAGTTAATAATTATATAGACTTTTGAAATCATACTCTTTGTTGCCTTAATCGGCAAATTTATGAAATTTTATTTACGAAAACTATAGAACGACATGTTTTTGAAATTACAAAATGTATAAGAAAGCTTTTGATGACAAATTATAAATCGTTATTGTTAAAAATTATCTTGCCGAAATATCTGTCATATATTCCATACCAAATTTACCCTTATTACTTATTATTTATCATAATGTTGACCGTTCATTTTTATTAGATCTTGCACAATTGGAATATCAAAAGTTTACTTTCAAACTGTTTAATTTTTTTTCTTCACGTGTATGGATTAAATCTGGTTAAGTTTGCGTTAATAAAATTTCAAAAATTTGCCGACTCAAGGAATGATGTTTTTAAGCTCGTGGTTTCGGGATTATTCCTTTCGGGATTGATTCTTTCGGGATCCGGGAATTCTTTTTCGAATTTCGGGATGTCGGGATTTGAATTTCTTTTGATTCGGGACCTCGAGACTTCATGTTTTTAAGGTCAGGACCGCTCTACCCCCCCCCTTTTTTGCTCATGTATTACGTATGTATACACCGTAGTCCCTTTTCATACACGAAATACATTTAACCAGCGACTACACCAGGTAAAAAAATATTGTTTTAAACAGCCGATTTCATTAAATATGTTGCTTAAGGTAATATCTTTGGTTAGCTTGCTTGCTAGCTGCACCGTGAAATCATTGTAAGGTTAGGTAAACTATCCTCCTTTAAGAGTAGACTAGTCCGACAAATATTTAACCAATCTATTTTTCTATAGGACTAGGCTACTTCGAAAGGAGGGTAGTATAGCATACCCTATAGCCTTTAGCTACATACTTATTGGAATCGGCTGTAACAAAAAAAACATTTTTCAATCTCATAATGTTATAATTGCAATTAATCCCAAATAAAGTAGTCGGAAAATAATGTCAGAATATGTCCGATTTGCCTTTTTTCACATCAAAATTCAATCTAATCGTCTTTATAAAGGCAAAGTACGTCTACCTAACAAAATATTTTACCTTACTTGGTATAAAAACAAAACATGAGACAATATGGCAATATTTAATAGCTTGGCACCCCAAGCTAAAAACCCTCCAATTACATGCATGCCCCCAATCTTATGACAAGCATTGAAGTAATATAAAGTCCATAACATAATCACAAAATATGCTAAAAATACAGTTAATAATTTGCTATGCATGAACACAACACCCTTAGTAATGCTACTGGGAGGGTGAGCGAGAAAGCTAGCAAAAAAGGAGCGTGCAGCCATGAGCAAGTAACCGGGAAAGCATGGCCCAAACTGAAACGAGGCTGGGTATTTTGGGTCTGCTGCAAGACCAAGCGGGAGCGGCCAAATTTAAACCTTCGTGCTAAAAACAAATTTGCAAATAAATTGAACTTTACTTTACTTGGTATAAAAACAAAACATAAGACAACATTTAATAGCTTGGTACCCCCAAGCTAACAAAAAAATCAATTACATTACATGCCCCCATCTTATGACAATCATTAAAGTAGTATAAAGTCCCAAACCCAAAGAGGGGGAAATTAAAGTCGTAAAAGGGTACTGAAGGTAGTGATGGCTTTCAGCCGTTTATCGATTTACAATCTTCGTACCGAGAAAAACAATCGCTTGACCAACCTAACACATGGCTATGCAAGTTGTGCATTTTAAGCAAAATAGATGTGATGTTAATATAAGAACGTATGGAACTATAAGCAAAGTGTTTTTATCCACTAAATAAGCCACGTAAAACAACTGTTTTTTTTCATAACACGACACCGCTTTAAAGCCATACTTTTCACAAAACTGAACTGAACCTGATGTTGATTCAGCCCATCCCTGTCCTATAGTTATCTCCAAGTTTAATGGTCGGCTTGCACCATCTACAAATATAAAATTCATAAGACACGTGTCTCAACAGTTCGTCTACACTAAAAGGAATATAACAAGTGAAACTGCGAGCTACTGACAACTGATGATACCCCCGCCGCAAGTGGATAATATTAATAGTGTAAAAATATGCAAGTGTTCGGTTAACAGGAAGTTGTCGAGTGATGAATCTGAAAACGCATCACACGGTATAGCTGACTTATATAAATCCTGAAACCAAATTTCAGAAATCCTTGTATTGTAGTTCCTGAGAAAAATGTGACGAAAATTTTCAACTTGACTATCATGTGTAAAATCATACAAGTGTTCGGTAAACAGGAAGTTGTCAGGTGATCAATCTGAAAACGCATCACACGGTATAGCTGACTTAGATAAACCCTGAAACCAAATTTCAGAAATCCTTGTATTGTAGTTCCTGAGAAAAATGCGACGAAAAATATTCATGAGACGGACTGACTGACGGACGGACGGACGGACGGACGGACAGACAAAGGTAAAACAGTATACCCCCCTTTTTTCAAAGCGGGGGTATTACTATAACCGGTTAAGATATCACACAGTCTTGAAAGTTGGCCTTCCTCATGCAGCCTGGACGCAGCATCCGCTATAATGTTGCAACGTCCACTTAGAAATATTCCTTTTATGTCAAAGTTATACTGTCCCTTTGGTATCTTTCGTCCCTCTTTTATACATCGCGGACAGCCAAAACAAATCCCGTAATAAACTCATTAACACATTGTTTTTTGTAGATCCCTTGTTTGGAATACATTTGGTAGTCATAGTGTCAGTAAGCACAATTACAGTTTCATTTTGCCACAAGTGGCCCCAACGAAGCACTGATAAAACAACAGCCAACGTTTCTTTTATGTTTAAATGTTCCTTTCGGAAAGCCGGAAAGTCAATAGCCAAAAATTCACATAAAAGTAATCTCCGTTATAATATCAACCGCCTCCTAACGAAGAAGTGTCAGTTTGCAAAGAAGCGATAGGCTCAAAATCCATGAATTTATCAGTTCCATTAAATACACTCATAAAGTTTAACCACCAAGACATGTCAGCTTTAAATTCTGAATTCAATAGAACTTTGTCATTGCGGTTTTGTGCGCTGGAAATAGAGATAATCAAACGTCTGAGAAAAGTTCTTCCTCCCTTTAACATTTGACAGGCCCAATTTAGTTTACCACAAATTTGAATCTGTTGACTCGCGCCGTGTTTCAAACGAATATCTTCATTTGGCTTCGGCAAGGCCCCTAATTCTATCTCTTTCTTAATTTGATTTTCAACTTTTGACCTGTATCTGAAAGCGGAAGAATAGTTTTCTCTATTAACCGGATAATGCGGACAAAATGTTATACACAAATGAAATCCATTTTATACTGCATCTAAATATATTCACGGTCTTCTATGTCTATAGGCAAAAGACGACACTAAGCCTCAAAATGCAAATAATTAATCGTAGAGGTCACCTTTCTATTCACGACTATTCCCGGTCTGGTGATTTTGAGGCAGTTCCAAGTTTTTTGGCTTATTTGTGGGTTGAGAATGACCGTTAAGCGCCGAATGCGCATTAGAGAAGCAAATCGCACAGCTATGCATCATTCTGCAATCCGATCGAAAACAAGAATTGGAATTAAAATTTTGACAAATTTCAATCCCATCTGGTAAATACGGACCTTTGCGGCGCTCGTCTGTCCCTGGTCTAGAATTCCTTCCCCTACCTTTAGATGCTCCAACCGACGCTTCCGAAAATGCTAGAATTGTAGGGTTGTCATGTTTAGAAACCATGTGGAAATCGCGTAAATCCTGGCGATAAATTCCCCATTCGAATAATTCATCGGCCTGTTTTTGGCGATACTCTTTATAATACAATAACACGGAATACCAAACATTTCTGACCGCTAAACGATAAATGTCAGCCGTATAGTAAAGATAACCCTGAATGTGACTAAGACGCTTTTGCTTTTACCTTATCTAGGGTTTTCTTTTTACCGACAAGGAACTCGACCTCGCCTCCGAGAGTAAAAGTTTGGAACTGTTCAACAGGTTCTGGCCATGTGAAAGATAAGATTTGAAGTGCACTTTGTTTCTTGTTAGGTTGTGAAAGTTTATAGGCTCACCTGTTGCAGAGGGTTGTTGTAAGGATGATGTTTGCAGTCCCTCGGGGAGTGTCAAAGCAGACGGATAGTTGCATAAATTCAATGGATATTGCACTGCAACGCTCTTTTCCATAATATTCAAATCTAAGTTTAGATCAATCTCAACAATGTTTGGGATGGTTTTGAAAACGCCATAACGTCATCTTGCAAGCCTTGTTGTCGAACTCAACAACAATTGTGAAATTCATGTGGCGGCAAAAAAATGCGGGGAAAATTGAACCTTTTCATTTGCTGTAAGCAGGGAGGGGGAGTGATAAATTCATAATACCATATTTGGTAATCTCTATCAGTGTCTTCAAAATTAACACCCTTAACAAAATAGAATGTTCCATACATTAACTTAACAGGTCAACCAGAAAACATAAATTAGGGATTAGCGGTTTAAAGCCGAGACTGACTATATTCATAGGTATGAACGTTTTCATATTCATTTCTTTCATATGATTGATAGAAATTAAAAGATTAAACCGAACTTCGACAAAATATCTGACAGTTCAACAAACACAAATCGCAACATCCGATTTCTAGAACATGAAAATATCATATTTATATATTTAAACGTTTAAACAAGGCTACGAACAACATGGTCCGCCGTCCAGATAAAATAACTCAGTATAATCACAAATTTCAACGATGTTAAATTAGTTTCAAGTGCACACTGCCCTTTTTTTAAAACTATCTACACAATATATGAGCATCCTAACAAATGACGAATTACATAAATTAGGCCGTTAGTTTTCTCGTTTGAATTGTTTTACATTGTCATTTCGGGGCCTTTTATATATAGCTGACTATGCGGTATGGGCTTTGGTCATTGTTGAAGTTCGTACGGTGACCTATAGTTGTTAATTTCTGTGTCATTTGGTCTCTTGTGGAGAGTTGTCGCATTGGCATCACACCACATCTTCTTTTTGTTTCAAGCCTTCGACTTTTATCGAAAAAGCGAGACATAGTGATCCTACATTCCGTCGTCGTCGTAGTCGTCTGTGGCGTCCACAAATATTCACTAAGTAGTTAAAGTTTTAGAAATTTTAATAACTTTCTTAAACTAGCCTGGATTTGTACCAAACTTTGACAGAAGCTTGTTTATGAGCATAAGATAGTATCAAGCAGTAAATTTTGTAAAACAAAAACATCAATTTTTGCCGCTTTTTATTTATAAATTGACTTAGTTTTTCTGCCAGGAAACATTACATTCACTGTGTGATTAAAGGTTTAAAATTTTAATAACTTTCTTAAACAAGCCTGGATTTGTACCAAACTTGGACAGAAGCTTGTTTATGATTTAAAGCTGGTATATAGAAGGAAAGTTTGTTTAAATTTTGTACATGTTTTATCCGTATTTTACTTAAATATGGACTTAGTCTTTCTTCTGGTAACATTACATACAGTCTGCAGTTAAAGTTTTAAAAACATTTATTACATTCATAAACTATCCTTGATTTTTACCAAACTTGGACAGAAGCTACTCACAATCTAAAAACAATATTGAGTGGAATATTTTGTTCCCCATTTTTGTTGCGCCTGCGATTAACAGCAAAAGTAGGCGAGACACTAGGTTCTGCGGAACCCTTATGATTTTTTTTATATTTAGTATGTGTGTACCTTGCAAGGTCCTCATGCTCGTCAGACAGTTTTCATTTTACCTCAACCTCATTTCATGAATCAGTGAACAAAGTTATATGTTCGTGGTGAAGTTCAAATATCAGATACTATAAACAAGTAATTATAATCTACTATATTTGGTTTATGGAATGATTGTAATGTGTACGGTCAGGTGTTATCTGAACTTGACCTCATTTTCACGGTTCGTTGCTCAGTGTTAAGTTTTTGGGTTTTGGTCTATTTTTTTAATATAACCGGTTGGTCAACTGTATATGTTGTATGGAAGGATTGTTAAGCGTATATGTCTGTCTGTAAGGTCTCATCTGATCTTGACCTCATTTCATTCGTTTTTTGGTCAAGTTTGTTTCTTAGATAATATAAGCGATATGTCAACTTTATTTAATGCAGATATTGATTGTAAGGTGTACATGTATGTCTGGCATGGTTTTTTAGAACTTGACCTCATTTTTATTGTTCATTGGTCAATGTTCAGTTTTCTTGGTTAAGTCTGATTTTTAAAAGCTATAAGCAAAGGTCAACTGCATATTAGGTGAGTGTAAGGTGTGCATGTATTTCTCGTTCGATTTATGGTAGACCTTGATTTAATTTTTCTTGGACCATGTTAAGTTAATGTGATACTTGTGATAAAGCTTTATATGTAGGACTATCAACATAAAATCAAAGGTTAGTAAAGAAGGCGAATGATTTCAGCGTGTGCACTCTTGTTCTCATTGTGGAAGGTCGTACGGTTATCTATAATCGCTTACATCCACTTTATTTGAAGTCATCTTCCTAATTTTTTGCCATTAATGTAAATTTTTTATTAAAGGTCATGAAACGAAATAACAGCCAGGAATGTCAGTATAGTGTAGGGAAAGCGCTAGGAGATGACTTGCGTGGTTTGATAGTTCATGAACTTAAAGAAAGTGGCGTCCATGTTGGAAATTCGATACCTAAAGGAATTGCGCCGAAAGTAGCTGAGAAATATAAAATTACTAAACAAACTGTGCATAATATCTTGAAAAAGTATAATGAAGATTTATCTGTAAGTAGAATACCGTGTGCCGGTGGTCGCCCAAGGAAATATTGGATTGATGAGCTAGAGTTCGTCAATGTTTGGAAGACAGAAAGACCTTCCGTTGAACATGACACTTTAAGAGACCAGCTACTTCTGTATTCTGCCATTAGCAGCATCTCTACAAGTACAGTATCAAGAATTATAACAAATGAACTGAAAATGACGTATAAGCGTATTGCACATTACAAGAAGAATAGATTAACGGTACGAAACATTCAATACACTCAACAGTTTTTAAATTGTGTCAGTAATACGGATCCCTTCTCCCAAAAGTTTATGGACGAAATTGGAGGTAAGCTTGTGGACGGACAGCCAGTGTATAGGCATCCAAGGAAAGGAACTCCATGCGTAAAAATTACAAGATAGGACCCTCATGTAAATTTCACAGCTTGCTTAATTATTGGTATAACATGTGTTAAATACGTGAACATTATAGAAGGGGCGTCAGACAGTGGTGAATATTTACAGTTTATAGAGGAAGCGTCACAGAGTTATACAAATGACGGTGAAAGTGTTTTTCAACGAGGAGAATGTTTAGTTGTTGACAATGCGCCGACCCACCACAACATGTCTAAAAGAGTTCTACGTAACTGGCTTCCAACAGTAGGAATGGAATACTTATTCCTGCCTGCCTACTCTCCGGATTTTAATCCAGCACAACAATGTTTCCGTAAAGTAAAAAAAATGCTCAAATCGGATAGATTTGGCCATGTATTACGACAAGATTTTAAAGTCGCAGTTTACAAAGCTTTAATCAAATATGATTAATGGAAACACGATCTTTTTTTCAAGGCAACTGCATATATGAACATTTAACATGTTCAAGCTAATATACTTTAAATTGCGAGGTTTCTATCAAAAATATCAAAAAGAAAAAGTTGCTAAAAAGGTTGTACAGGGCAAATGTAACTGACAAGGCTATTTAAAAAAAAATATATTATAGTTTGAGAACAATCATTTTAACTTCAAGGGAGGGATGTTGTTTTTTTCCAAGTCAGAAAATTTATTTAGTTTTTCGACACTACCAATCATTTTTTTTTCTTTCAAAATTTAACACTATTGGGTATGGGGAAATATGAATTTAGATATATCTTTTGTCATCATTTTGCTTGACGACAATATTTTTTCCCCATCAAATTGGGGGTCAGAGTATTTGTAAAGGAAAAATCCATACCCTCCTTTTTAGCTCACCGGGCCCGAAGGGCCAAGTGAGCTTTTCTCATCACTTGGCGTCTGTCGTCCGTCGTCCGCCGTTAACTTTTACAAAAATCTTCTTCTCTGAAACTACTTGGCCAAATTAAACCAAACTTGGCCACAATCATCATTGATGTATCTAGTTTAAAGCTTGTGTTTTTTTACCTGGTCAACCATCCAAGATGGCCACCATGGCTAAAAATAGAGCATAGGGGTAAAATGCAGTTTTTGGCTTATAACTCAAAAACCAAAGCATTTAGAGCAAATCTGACAGGGGTAAAATTGTTTATCAGGTCAAGATCTATCTGCTCTGAAATTTTCAGATGAATCAGACAACCCATTGTTGGGTTGCTGCCCCTAAATTGTCAATTTTAAGGAAATTTTACTGTTTTTGGTTATTATCTTGAATATTATTATAGACTGTAAACAGCAATAATGTTCAGCAAAGTAAGATTTACAAATAAGTCAACATGACCAACATGGTCAGTTGACCCCTTTAGGAGTTGTTGCCCTTTATAGTCAATTTTTAACCATTTTTCGTAAATATCCACCATCTTTTACAAAAATCTTCTTCTCTGAAACTACTTGGCCAAATTAAACTAAACTTGGCCACAATCATCATTGATGTATCTAGTTTAAAGTTTGTGTTTTTTTGCCCGGTCAACCATCCAAGATGGCCACCATGGCTAAAAATAGAACAAAGGGGTAAAATGCAGTTTTTGGCTTATAACTCAAAAACCGAAGCATTTAGAGCAAATCTGACTGGGGTAAAATTGTTTATCAGGTCAAGATCTATCTGCCCTGAAATTTTCAGATGAATCAGACAACCCATTGTTGGGTTGCTGCCCCTAAATTGGTAATTTTAAGGAAATTTTACTGTTTTTGGTTATTATCTTGAATATTATTATAGATGGAGATAAACTGTAAACAGCAATAATGTTCAGCAAAGTAAGATTTACAAATAAGTCAACATGACCAAAATGGTCAGTTGACCCCTTTAGGAGTTATTGCCCTTTATAGTCAATTTTTAACCATTTTTCGTCCTTTGTTTGATTCACATATACCTAGGTGAGCAACACAGGCTCTTTAGAGTCTCTAGTTTAAGTTAATGGTCGTTCCCTTAAAATACAAATGTTGAAATTGGGTCATGGTCATTTACTATTAAATCAATCTTTCAGTTAAAATATCTTAGATCAGATAAGAAGTAGTTATATAAAATTAAACATACATTTTCTTAAAGTAGACTTTTTTCTCGGGGACTGACTCCTTGTGAATAGTTTTTGAAGTAAACACTTGATGGACACAGTCGTATATTGTTGGTTTTATTTAGTTTTGTATACAACTGATTCTGAAAAATATGCAAACACCACTTTCAAAGGTTGGAAAAGGGTTGGGCGCTTTCAAATGTTTAACCCCACCACATTCCTATTGTGCATATTCCTGCAGTTCAATGGTTGTCTTTTGCTCATAATAAAATAATTGTCATGATTTTCACAACGTTACTTTTTCCAATATAAACATTACCCTTTTTTCACTTTTTTATTTATTTGTCTACAACATTTTAACAGAAACCACCTTGTGACTTCGAAATTAAGTGGACCATAAAGCGGTGTCCATTATCTTTCTTATGTTATAAGTTTAATTTAGTCATTTTGCGTCATGAATTTGTATTGATGCCATATTGTATGTTTTTAATATGAAGAAAGGGGTAGTCCGGTTGTCCTATACGTCAATGAGACACAGAAATTTTTTATTCTTCAACAAAAGAATAAATCACAAGAATATATATATATGAAAACACTTTTTCTTTCCATTATTTAATGATATAAGCTATAAAAATTATCCACTTTAAAATGAAACTGTTGTATGTGATTGTATAAAAATCATTAAAAACAAATTCCTTTAAAGCTTTGTGAAAAGAAAGTTTAATTTTATGTATCAAAATGTGTAACAGGTGATTATTTAAATCCCCACTGGAAGGCCTCTGATAGATTGAGTGAGCATAAAATCATCGCCAATGACAAACATGTTATAGGTCAATTGTTTTCAGTTCAATTAATATTAAGCGTTTTACCGTCGACCACACTGTTATGAATTTGATTCCATTACGTAACAAAATTATTTTCACTTTATATATATGGTATATACATGTAGAGCTCAAAACATGCATCTTCCAAAAATGACAAAAGTTCCAAAATACATACTAAGGTCATTTCTTTCATGATTGCAGATAAACAAGAGGATCATTAGTGTGGTTCTTCCCAAATATGAATTACTATAATGCGGGGTTCACACATTGCCGATTATTGCTCCCGTTTGAGATCAGACAGCAATACGATATGAAAAGTGAAAAAGTCGGATTGGTATCCTCAATTATCTGGAATGTCCTATCATTGTCTGAACGCATTCGTTTTAGTTCGTAACAGATTCCTACGGATCGGGAAGGGTCCGAATAGTTCGGCAAAGCATCCCGACAGTTAGGTGCGTCCTGTAACATTCGGGGCAACTCAGCCGATTTTGTCTAATCGGATAACAATCGTGGCTATGTCGTGACAGATTCTGCTGTATCGGATCGAATTCCGAACAATGTCTTGTGTATTCTGGACGGTGTCCTGTGAAACGGGAATGATCCGGAGTAATTTTTCATAGCTGTTTTTCTGCCGATTGAGTCCAGATTGCATCCAGATCTTGTCGATTGCGAACCGTTTTTTGCCGAAACCGCTCCGAAACAGTCCCGTTATTGATACGAAATTTGTCAACGATACCCACGTCAGAGTCTCGACAACTACAGAATACAATACGACTGAGACCAGACAAAGCCGTTTGCAATGCGATAGAGCGGACCGTGATAGGATTACGTTCCGACAGTACCTGATCATCCCGAATATGCCGACAGTTTTCGAACAAATAACTTCCGTCAGCGTCGGTTCACTGTCTGGTAACTGTCTGATCTCAGTCGGATTACATTCGGTAGAGTCGGGACGCAGTCGTGACAGAGTCGGTCGAATTTTACCTGGCGAAAAATACAAATCGGATTAGAAGCGGATTCAGAACGGGATTATCGGGACTTATTCGCTTAGAAACGGTTGAATATCGGTGCTTCCTGAACACTATCTGATTGTTGTCGTGATCAAATTATTTTTTTTACAAATTTTAATTTAAGTTTGAATTTCCATCCACGATTCACAGGATCTTGATCAGACTTTTAATAAATTTTAATCGGGAATGGTCCTGTCAAGAACGGTGAATGTGTGACCCCAGCTTAACCCAAAACAAGAAATTCAAACTCCTGTTCGAGAGGATTTTGATTAAAAAAGTGAGTTAGTACAAACTTATCACCACTGTTTAACAAAATTTCACACTTGCAACAATTGAATGCACACTTATTTTCAGTCAAGTGATAGTTCAATGACTAAGCAGCATCCCCTTCTGGTCTTTCAAAATGAAATTTCCTATGTGATTCATAACGGCTTACTCCCATTCACTGAAGTTATCTAGGAAATCAACTTTTAACTACCTCAGACTTTCATCATTTGAAGAATTAATTGTAAGGATTCAAATCAGGATTTATTTTGTTCCGACATTCGTTCATGTTCATAACCCTTGCAAATTTAACTGTCTCTGTAATATGTCTTCATAAAGCATTTCCATTGCATTAGCTACAGTTGAACTCAAGACCCGTGTAATAAAGTTCAATCATGCACCCAAATGTTGACATGTCGATATGCTTTTTTGTTAATTTGGGGAAAAGGATGTATTTGTAAGCGAGTGAAAAGCTATTACATCAGGTTTTTTTTTATACATCTAAGCTAGCTTTCTGTTTTGCAAAATTTTAAGCATTAAGCTTCCTCAAATATAAGGGGTTTCAACAAATGTTTTATCCGTATGACAGTTTTTGTATTCCTTATTGAATGGAATAACAATGATAAGAGAAAGGAAAAAAATATATTAATTCAACTATAACATATTACACATTTTTTATTGTGATGTATTTGCACCATTTTTTTTATATGTTTCACTCCGAGTCCTTTTTCTAAATTTTATAAATTTGGCATTGAAATTGTCCCAAATGACAATTAGTGAAAATATTTGTTATTCTATAATGACATAAATACATAAAAGCAAAATACTGTTTTCGATCACGCCACCAGCTAGACGCGAGGTCTTGTCATGATGAAAGTGAAATAATTAAATTTTCATTGTTTTGAGTCCTATAAAACATTTCTTACCTGTGCCCCAACTACAATCATCCTTGGGACGCCTACAGCTTTGTCACTTCTATTCAAATAGCTACATTCATGGTTTCCGTGGCCGTTTACAAGACGCTCACCACCATGCTGGGAAGAACATATTGACGATGGACAACACATATTTGTCAAATATCTTTGTCACACTGAAGAGCTTTTAAAATATGATTATTCGTAAAATTTTATTTTTTTATTTTAATGTTTGCTTTGCTTTTTGTAGTACTACTATCCGTCATAAAACGTTTTGTGTCGTCATTTATTTTCTTCAGAACCTGTTGCTGCTTTATCAACTAAAATTTGATGTGTTTGACATATATGTATAGATCTTTCCACACCACACCTTTATAACCGGCGGTAAATGTTGTTTTTTTCATTTTCTACAGAAAACTTTTTACTAGAAAAATATAAGCTTTTTTTCGTTAAATATTTAACATTTATTAATTCCATGTATAATCGTTTTATTGGCAATGTTCCAAGTCGTTTTACCATATTACATGTAGTGGCTATGTTTGTATTATTTTTACTCTGATGTTTCATATAGATACCACTACTTCTATAATTGAATTGATATGATGGAGCTTAAAACAGTATAACTGGTATATATATGTTACAAGGGTTTTCCCTTCATTTGTTGAAAAGAATTGTTTTGTATAATATTCATAATGTCGGTATGAGATTCTTTCACCTTATCTATACGCATTATATAACCAAGGCACATGTAATGGATAAATACACCGGCAACCGAACGAAATATTGTCGGATATCGTTAGTTAGTCAATTTAATAATCAGTCATATATATAGAATATAAGACTAATGAAATCTATCCCGAAGTACCTTTTCTTAAATGTTCATTCCCACTCTGAATGCAACGACCCTTGATGTTTGTATCTTTTAATTTCTGTGTTAAAATGATATTGAATGAACATGTAAAAACTTCTATTATACAATATTTGTTACTAAGAATTTATTTAGATGTTACCTTTTCTTCAACTCACATACAGATTATCGATGCTGTGCATTACTAGGGTTACATGAGTGTGGAAAAAAGTGCGTGGATTTCCGACTTTAGCACAAAATCAAGTTATTATTTGACTTATCTCCCTTTTCCCGCTATCTTCAGGTTAAATTGATATATAGTGTTTAGTTGTAAAAGCTTTTTTCTCTCCACCTGGAAGGGTTATACCCCTGTTTTTGACCGTGTTAACATTACAGCGTATGGAAGTCCGCGATGATGGATGCACTTGCATATCTATTACCTTGAAACATTTTGACTTGTGAGAATTAGCCTGATTGTACAGCCTCTCGTTATTAAAACTTTGTGATTCACCAGATCACACAATAAATGCATAATCTGAAGAGCAATGACAATTCTTGGACAACTGAAACTCTGTTAAAAAATAACTCTTCAGATTCTGAAATTGTGGGTGAATAATTCATTAATTTGGCATGGTTTACCTTAATAACAGATGGACTTGTGTTCAGTGCAAAGTCCAAATCTTTACAAAATTAAAATCAAAATTAGTCTAGGACAGATTGACAGATTGGCTTCTTCCCGGATTAAACACGTCCTGGTGTGTTTGTTTCAGTCTTTCAAAGATAATGACTTTCAGACCAATTAAATGTTGGAAGTCATTGTCTTATATCACAAGGATTTTACTGAAAGATGTAACAATTGACTTTTTCTTACATTTTCTATTCCAATAACTAATCTTATCAAAGGGCTGACCTCAGAATCAAACCGGCTATCGTCCTTAAAATTTTTAGGGATATCATCATCAAACTCCACACTTTCAACGACCAGTTGTATTGGTCAACATTACTCTCATATTCAGACATATCAGTTTTAAACAAATTGACATTATTTTGGTCATTTTTAACTATTTATGTCATTATCTTTAAGCTTGTGTACAAAACTATGGAGGTCATGCAAACTATTGGGGTCATAAAAACTATGGGGGTCATACAAATTATGGGGGTCTTAACATAGACCTGCAGTACCACTAATATTTTAATGCAGACGCAATATTACTAAATAAGTCAGCAAATATGTTTTTCAGTAACGCATCCTACTCAGCTTGATATTGTTTACTGTTAAAAAAAAATCTCGTAACCTATGGCTTACCACAACTAGCGAAAGGTTCATCTTCTTGCATAATTTGAACACTTCGTTTCGAAGATTCTTTTTAATATATTGAAAAATGAATGGAGTAAAAAGATGATAATAAGTTACATGAAATAAAACCTAATTTAGGTAAACCTTTCAATAATTTTATTCACAGAAAAAATATGATTGTGTTATTTCTAGGTGTCGTATTTGTCATACTAGAAAAATGCACGAATATATTTCAAAGAATGAAGTAGAACCATAATGTATACCTTGTAACTGCAAGTATACTATAAAACATGTTTTAATTAATTGTGCCCGAGGGTGACTGGGGTATAGAAATATAATCACTTGGTCTCCTCCCGACCGGCAGTAAAACGCTTGCCGAAGTCGCGCGTTCGTTTTGTTGTACGGGATGTATCAAGTTCGCAGTCAATTCTGGTCAGAATGTAGACTTTAAATCCGATGCCTCGTGAATAGAGAGTGCCAAGCACTTTGCACGTCGAGAACGCTTGCAACGACTCTTGTGAGGGGTCCGTAGGTGACCTGTTGCAAGGCAAAATTTCTGTCCCTATCAAAAATACCCTCATTTTCCAGTGGCAGTCCAAATTTCCCTGACCATCAACCCCGATGGCCTCTATTGTATTAACCTACCTATTGTTTTTATTATAAACTTGTTCTGATCATGAAAATACATGAAATATTTGCCACTGGACGTTAAGCAACCAACAATCAATCAATCACAACATTCTGGTATCTGCCCTCTCATGTGAACAAAAGATGATCAATAATGCATATATTGTAGCTATGCTCTGCAGTAGTTGCAATTGGGTTGATCATGTCACTTGCTATTTGTCATGTAAAAAACAAACTCAACTCATTTTCTAGACGCTAAAATCTCGCCATTTTTTAGTAACATTTGGTTCATTTTTAACTCGTTGTTAAGCTATCATCAATGTCTAACGGATTGTTATTATTTGTCCATCGTGTCCGATTTACAGAATGTGCATCCAAATAAAAGAATACCCTACAGACTGAGCATCTGCTCGAGACGACAAATTATAAACACAGTTTGACATATGTTTTAAGACAGATTGTACCAATTCACTTAGCGATATTTCATTCTCAAATAAAAATAATATCCTATACAAAACAATTGGGTTTGACAATACATTGTTAAGTCTACATGCTGTAAATAAAATTAACTTTATGTGCTCTGGTTGTATTTGTAAAATGAGACGCTGTGCTGCTGTACTATGTATTAACCTGATCATTTACTTAAACACTGGCAATCAACTATCGTCTTTTACACTACATAGGGCTTTAAACGTAACCATTTCTATGCATAGGCCGCCGAACATCATGACAATGTTTTCCTCAAAATAGATCCGGTTCTAGTTTTATACTGTGAGAAAGGGTTGCTTAAAACCATCAACAAGAGTTTGGCCTGGATTCAGCTTTCGAACAGCTCTACCAAACTCCGTTAAAGGAGTGTTACACTTCAAGGAACTTGTGTCTTATGTGTATATGGTCGTTATTGAAATGACTATAAACAGTTAAGTGAAAGGAGAAGCGATTATACTTAAGGGACAGTTATTATTGATTGAAAATAAAATGACAACGCTATTTCTAAAAAACAAAAGAATAACAGACAAATAATAGTTTACAAGAAACAATATAGAACAGTAAAGACTAAGCAACGCAAATCTCATCAAAAAAATTGAGTGTTATTAGGTGCTCCGGAAGGGTAAACAGATCGTGCTCCAAATGTGGTACCCGTCGTGTCGCTTATAGTTTTAAAAATCCGGTAAATAGTCTTATTCGGTAGTTCACATTCGTGAAGAGGGAAGGGGATTTTCTATAGAATTATATACTAGTATTATAAACATCATTTACGTTGGCTTATGTAGTAAAATAAGTTGCCGTGGGACATTCAAATTTTAAATAAATATCGTAGCATTGATAATTTTTAACCTCTTCATAAAGGTTCCAGGATTATAAGTTAGTACTCCAGACGCGTGTTTCGTCTACACAAGACTCATCAGTGAAGCTCATATAAAAATATTTATAAAGCGAAACAAGTAAAAAATTGAAGAGCATTGAGGATTCAAAATTTCAACAAACTGTGCCAAATACGGCTAATGTAATCTATGCCTGGGATAAGAAAATCCTTAGTTTTTCGAAAAATTTAAAGTTTTGTAAACAGGAAATTTATAAAAATGACCACATTATTGATATTCATGTCAACACCGAAGTGTTGACTACTGGGGTGGTGATACCCTCGGGGACGAAACGTGACATCGATCCAGTGGTGTAAATAGTTATCAAAGGTATCATACAATAAATAAAGGAGTGCAGATTGATGAAAGTTTTATTCACATCTAGCGGCATCGATGAAAAATGATGGTAGGTCCAGGTTTGTTCCAACTTCAGCCTTACCACTGAAATTTTCGGCAACATCTTTAAACTACTTGACTTCCACTTTTAATGCAATTTCAAAAGCAGAGTTATTAATTGTAAGATCACCTTACACGATATATCTGGTTCGATTATTCACATTTCTGCTGACGGGTGATTTGCTCAACTCTCCGGTTAAAAAGTATTACAAAATAGTTTCAGATTGGTCAAATGTTTGAAAAGAAAACACTCGAACATCCTATAAAAAATGTGGGATAAACAATATGCAGGTTCCATTCAATGAATAGTTTGAACTACTGAATTATCTACAGCAGACATAGTGTCTACAGCAGACAAAATGAAAACATTATGCGAAAGATGGATTGTGCAAACAATGCCTTCTAGGATATAACGACAACAGGCAATATTGGCCATCGAAGTAGACACGAATAACACTCTGTCGTAGACAATACGTAATAGTAGTCAATGTTTGGAGAAAGTGTCACTATATCTTGTTTTATAGTCTTAATTTCCTAAAAGTAACAAACTATGGGTTTTTGGTCTTCTTCCTTTTACAACAATACATCAAAAGCTGTGCTATTGTTGATTTCGACTGAAACTATGAACGTTGGATCCAGACTAAATCAAGCTGACAAAAGACAACAATGAATGGGATACAGATGCTTTTTCTGGATTAAATAAGATGCCTTCATTTTAGAAGATGTTCATTATCAATATAATTAACACTATGCAAAGTTTCATGCTTTTACTATAGTGTGGCCAATCTGCAAATATATTGAACTAAGCCTCTTGACTAGTGGTGGTCATATTGGAATTGTTCATTTTACAAAAGATGTTAAAAAAACTTAGTACTAACACTGTATAATTTTTCTGCTTGTTACAATAGAAATATCAATAACACCAACATTGGGTTTACCTTCTTTTAAAATTATTTATGGCCATTTGAATTTGGTGGCCTTACGGTTTTTTTTTGTAATGGCTCCATAACCATACCCCTTTGTGAGCGTCATAACTATCACGCTATTACTATAAAGTTATCATGTTCACCATTATAATGGACCTGCCATATTGCCTTTTGGTGGCTACTTTCAATTTGGCGGCAAGTTTGGAATTTTTCGCTAGAAAAGGGCAAAGGAAACCATATAGCCAAATGCATAGATAAAAAAAAATTACAACGCCTTCGCTTACAAGGAAAAAGACAAACAGACAAACACTATTACACATTACAATGAAAGCTCTATATCCAAAAATGTGTGTTAGCGTCACAATTAGCACTGTGCAAAGTTTGTTTGTTTTTTGTTTGTTTGTTTGGTTTGGTTTTTTTTGGGAGGGGGTATGTTGGCCTTTTTGACTGGTTAGGATTCGGAAAGGTCGGGTTTTCTCGTTGCTTGAACCTTTCTGCGTCTAAAAGTGTATGCGAACACCTTTATGTAGACGAAACGCGCCTCTGGCGTACTAAATTATAATCCTTATATCTTTGATAACTTATCATATTCGTTCTGGTTTATTTTAAAGAAAACTAAAATCTGCTTCAATGTTTTTATTACACCAGGCAGCAACAATAAAGTTTCAATGCCGAACTATGATTGCAGCGAACTCTCTATGGACAAACTCTCTGAAAAATACAAAACTATAAAGTAAGAGACACATACAAATAACTAACATTTAAGTCAAAAATTAAGATCACAAGGTATATAGAAAAAAAAGATGTGGTAAGATTGTCAATGAGACAACTCTCCACAAGGGACCAAAATGACAGAAATTATATATATATATATATATTTATAACTATAGGTCACGGCACGGTCTTCAATAATAAACAAAGCCCATACCGCATAGTCAACTATAAAAGGCCCAGAAATGACATTGCAAAACAATTCAAACGAAAAAACTAACGGCCTTATTTATGTAATTAAAAAATATTTGTTAATTATACAGAACATATACAATTTCTTTTCTCTGGCACCCTTGTCCGCTAAATTTGTGACCACATAAAACTGTATTTTTCTGTATCCTTTAAGTTAATTCATGTCAATTCAGCCACTTATATACATTACTGTCCATCTGAATAAATGTGCTGAAATAAGGTAACTTTGCGGTAACAAAAGATTGCAGGAAGGACAGACACACATGCTTCCATTTTAGCTAATTATTGGAATTTTATATAAACTTAATTTGATAGTGTCCAATATCATCAAATTAAGGTATTAGAGATCATAATGTTCAACTAATAAATCTAATATACTTCATAAATGATCAAAAGAAAAAAGAAAAATAAAGTATTGAACAATATACAAAATTCAAATTTTGATTATTTGACATGTCTTTAAAATAAATATTTGAGGATTTTTTTTTTAGATATATGACGATACATGATCATACGATAAAATATAAAAGCTTTGGGTATAGCTAGCTATTAAACCAGGTTTAATCCACCATTTTCTACATTTTCAGAAAATTTATGTACCAAGTCATGAAAAAGCAGTTGTTGTCCATTCGTTTTATGTGTTTGAAATATTGATTGTACCATTTGATTAGGTACTTTCCATTTAACATTTTCCTCAAAGTTTAGTATTTTTATCTTACTTTCTGCTCTTTAAGTTTCCTTTTTAAATTTTTCCTAGGTAAATAGTTAAACTGTACAGTTTTACTGCTTCAAAATTCTCTCAAATTTGAAAAGACATTTGCTGGTCCATTGTTAGTTTAAGAGAATTCACACTGACGATTTGCCTAAATTGCATAATTTATTAATTAATATTAATCAAAATGTTAATTTGTTAAAATGTTATGATACTAATTATTCTATTTCATCTAATGCACATTGTGGACAAAATAATCAGTTATATTAGCATCTATCTGTACATCTAACCTTACCATGAACTTTTGTGACTTGATGTTAACAATTTACATTATATTGGAGAGAAGTGCAGAGCTTAGGTTTAAATATGAAAATGATATCCTAAAGCAACACAAGATAAGATAGACATTCTTCAAATTGACACATAGTTCACAATGAGTGTCCCAAAGGAGCAATGAAGACATATTTGCAGACAGCTGTAAATAATCTACAAAACTAGACATTGACTATTTTAAATGTAATCGGATTATTCAAAACAGAGTTATCACAATCAGTGTAACTGTTGAAATACTAGTCCCAATAGAACACAGTATTATTTTTAAGACATGTATCTTCCATTTCATGTTCGTCTTGTGATTGTCCTACCGGATACTTGCACAAAAATCTTCATGATGTGTTATATATTAATGTTTTTTACGGAAATATATTATTTCCACACATAAGCTAAATGAAGGATTATACTTACTCGTGGATACTCGCATATGTAGCGAAGAGTACCGGTACATTGCTGGTCTCTCCATTCCCATGACATGCTGTTGAACCGTATTCCCACACAGTCAGTATCTCCACCATTAGGTGTACCTGAAATCATTTAACGTCTATTTATTTCGCATCACGTCTTTAAAATTACCACAAAAGGGACCAAACCAATATAAAAGATAGTCTTATATACCCTCCTACTAAATTAATTAACCAACTTCAAAGTATACGTTGCCTCGTCTTGTTAAAGATATATCCGATATTAATTTCATATTATCACAAATAACTTGTTCTTAACTATTATCCCAGATGCACTGTTGTATTCTATTTGTTTCAAAATAGATGGTGTAATACTCCTCTATTAAATCTTCTAAAGGTGAACAAACCATATTTAGAAAATGAAATCTTAATCTAGGCAGAAAAATACTTATACTACTCAAACAAAAGAATGTTATGAATATCCTTAACTGAAATTTTTATGTTCCCTTAAAAAAATCCATTCCTGTTCACAGTTTCAGTGCTGTTTTTACGTTTATGTATAATAGATAACGGTTCTTTCCCCAATAGTCATCGATATATGTTCAAGTGTCATCAACCCAAAATGAATGACACTTCCGTGTCTTTGTCGTTTGTTTGTTGTCTCATTCCAGTCATATCTATTAATATGTCAATTATCCCGATATTATGATTTTGCTCCTCTTGAAGAATAAATTGTGTCAAAAAAAAATCGAAGGTTTAAAACACCAACATAAATTGACGTAAATACTAAATTGCTGATCTGTATAAGGAGTACATATGCTTTTCCTGTATTATTAAAAAAAAGTAAAATTTACCTGTTCCAAATGGGAGGGTACCACCTAAATTTAATTGACTATTTTCTATGGCAAATGTGAAGGTCATATCTTTGTCTACATCATTTGCACCGGTCCATACATATGCATTATTGGCTGTAAAAATAAAGGAAATTTGAATGAGTTTCATCGAAAAGCAGAATATTCATTATACATGTTATAAATATGTTCCTGAAATCTTCTTCTTAGTTCATAACTTTATAGACAACACTAGGTTCATTCGTGAACTAAAGATTAAAGTAACAAGATTTCTGACTAAAAGTCAATATAATCAGAGGTGATCTTGACATTATGGAATTAATTGAAACTTATTTCTTTTTTGAGTGAGAGTTTATGAGAGCTACATGTAGAAAGTGGAAAATGTTGTTTTGTTCGCTAGTGTCTATTTGTCAATATTTTTTAACTGAATGGCTTTTTGCAATATTGGTATTGATTTTTTTTAAACAAAAATGTGTCATTCAAAAAGGGAAAGATCCTTTATTCTGAACCGTTGCAAGTGTTTCATATGTTTAACATTTAATGTATATTGTTCCATTCAACAATATACATCAGTTAAGTGGTAGAGAATGTAGAGATAATTTTATTTCAGGATGTTCGTAACTCTGTTTCAACATAACTAGCTTTTATAAAGAGTGTTATAAATAAGGAACTAAAAAAGCAGGAAAAAAATCAGTGTCCATGTGCTTGTATTTTGAGATATAAGCCATTAAAAGTTGGGCGGGAAACGATTCTCTACATTTCTCATGCATTTAACATTGGCACCTTTTTTCCTTTCAAACACAATGAAAAAGTATCAAGGATTTTATAAGATTTTTCAAATATGACCTTTTAACCTATACAGTCCGCCATAAGTTAAGCACTACCTATTTTATCGCATCGAATTTTTTTCCAATTTCAAAAATCAATTATTCCTCGAAAAAAGAATTGTGATTTTATTTTTTTATAACAATTACTAGTAATCACCCAATATCATTATTTTTTTCTAGAAATAATCTTTGGTATGTTCGCCAAATATAATGTCAATAGAATGTGTAACAACCTCTCTTCCGATATAGTCCCATAACTCGACGTCTGAGACTCGTTACAATCATTCAAAACTTTAATTGAGGAAATCTAACCAATTCATCAACAATTACCACTTTTTAATCGACACCTATTTGTGACAATTTAAAAAAATTCAAACGAGAAAACTTACGGCCTCATTTATATGACAAAAATGAACGAAAAACAAATGTATAGCACATAAACAAACGACAACCACTGAATTACAGGCTCCTGACTTGGGACAGGCACATCCATACACAATGCGGCGGGGTTGTTGAACATGTTAATTGGATCCCAACCGTCCGCTACATTGGAGAGTGGTATAACATCAACATAATAACGAACTATAAAAATCAGTTGAAAAGACTTAACTCATCAGATGGACAAAAATAAGAGGACGAGGCCGGGTACAGGTACATCCCGATATAAAACTAGAGGCTCTAAAGAGCCTGTGTCGCTCACCTTGGTCTATGTCATGTATGTGAATATTAAACAAAGGAAGCAGATGTATTCATGACAAAATTTTGTTTTGGTGATAGTGATGTGTTTTTACATTTTACTTAACTAAACATTCTTGCTGCTTACAATTATCTCTATCTATTATGAACTTGGCCCAGTAGTTTCAGTGAAAAATGTTAGTAAAAATTTACAATTTTTTTGAAAATTGTTAAAAATTGACTTTAAAGGGCAATTACTCCTAAAAGGGTCAATTCACCATTTCGGTCATGTTGATTTATTTGGAAATCTTACTTTGCTGAACATTTTTGCCGTTTACAGTTTATCTCTATCTATAATAATATTCAAGATAATAACCAAAAACGGCAAAATTTCCTTAAAATTACCAATTCAGAGGCTGAAACCCAACTACAGGTTGTCTTGTTCATCTGAAAATTTCAGGGCAGATAGATCTTTACTTAATTAACAATTGTATCCCAGACAGATTTGCTCTTAATGGTTTGGGATTTGAGTTATAAGCCAAAAACTGAATTTTACCCCTATGTTCTATTTTTAGCCGTGGCAGCCATCTTGGTTTGATATCCGGGTCACCAGACACATTTTTTTTAACTAAATACCCCAAATATGATTGTGGCCAAGTTTAATTAATTTTGCCCAGTATTTTCAGAGAAGAAGATTTTTGTAAAAGACTACTAAGATTTACGAAAAATGGTGAAAAATTTACTACAAAGGGCAATAACTCCTAAAGGTGTCAACTGACCATCACGGTCATGTTGACTTTTTTGTTGATCTTACTTTGTTGAACATAATTGCTGCAAACAGTTTATCTCTATCTATAATAATATCCAAGATAATAACCAAAAACAGCAAAGTTGCATTAAAATTACCAATTCAGGGGCAGCAACCCAACAGCCAGTTGTCCGATTCATCTGACAATTCCAGGGCATATAGATATTGACCTGATTAACATTTTTTGTGTGTCAGATTTGCTTTAAATGCTTTGATATTTAAGTTATTAGCCAAAAACTGCATTTTACCCCTATGTTCTATTTTTAGCCGTGGCAGCCATCTTGGTTTGATATCCGGGTCACCAGGCACATTTTTTTTAACTAAATACCCCAAATATGATTGTGGCCAAGTTTGGATTAATTTGGCCCAGTATTTTCAGAGAAGAAGATTTTTGTAAAAGACTACTAAGATTTACGAAAAATGGTGAAAAATTTACTATAAAGGGCAATAACTCCTAAAGGTGTCAACTGACCATTACGGTCATGTTGACTTTTTTGTTGGTCTTACTTTGTTGAACATTATTGCTGTTTACAGTTTATCTCTATCTATAATAATATCCAAGATAATAACCAAAAACAGCAAAGTTGCATTAAAATTACCAATTCAGGGGCAGCAACCCAACAGCCAGTTGTCCGATTCATCTGACAATTCCAGGGCATATAGATATTGACCTGATTAACATTTTTTGTGTGTCAGATTTGCTTTAAATGCTTTGATATTTAAGTTATTAGCCAAAAACTGCATTTTACCCCTAT
Organism: Mytilus trossulus; assembly: GCF_036588685.1. Lineage (NCBI taxonomy): Eukaryota > Metazoa > Mollusca > Bivalvia > Mytilida > Mytilidae > Mytilus > Mytilus trossulus. The sequence goes on from NC_086386.1 coordinate 81,220,561, forward strand.
GTTCTATTTTTAGCCGTGGCAGCCATCTTGGTTTGATGGCCCGGTCACAGGACAATTATTTTTAACTAGATACCCCTAATATTTTTGTGGCCAAGTTTGAATTAATTTGGCCTTGTAGTTTCAGAGGAGAAGATTTTTGTAAAAGACAACTTAGATTTACGAAAAATGGGTAAAAATTGATTATAAAGGGCAATAACTCCTAAAGGGGTCAACTGACCATTTTGGTCATGTTGACTTATTTGTAGATCTTACATTCCTGAACATTATTGTTGTTTACAGTTTATCTCTATCTATAATAATATTCAAGATAATAACCAACAACAGCAAATTTTCCTTAAAATTAACAATTCAGGGGCAGCAACCCAACAACGGGTTGTCCGATTCATCTGAAAATTTCAGGGCAGATATATTTTGAATTGACAAACAACTAATCCAGGTCAGATTTGCTTTAAATGCTTTGATTTTTGAGTTCTAAGCCAAAAACTGCATTTTACCCTTAGGTTCTATTTAGCCATGGCGGCCATCTTGGTTGGTTGGCCGGGTCACCGGACACATTTTTTAAACTAGATACCCCAATGATGATTGTGGCCAAGTTTGGTAAAATTTGGCCTAGTAGTTTCCGAGGAGAAGATTTTTGTAACAGTTAACGACGACGGACGACGGACGCCAAGTGATGAGAAAGCTCACTTGGCCCTTTGGGCCAGGTGAGCTTGAAAGACACAAGGAACAGATCTGAGAGTACTCACAGTTATCTAACAGCTAGTTCAAAGCCACTTACAACTATTAAACAAAATCATGCATCTAATCCGTACACATCTAAAATCCAATGGATTTAGTGTATGTTTACGTTTACCTTTTTGTGTTACACAATTTGCATTGCGCTATTGAACAATTTAACACAAAACTAATTTTGATCTTAAAATGACCCTCTTATACACATTTGTTCTTTTATTTACAATCAGATAAATAATTCCTCTCGCAGCTACATAATAATGTGAACCGTCTTTTGTTTTCGAACGTCTTTGTGAAAAGATAAATATATCGTTATACGTTCTGGATATCTTGCTAACCGATTAGATTCGTTATCACATGGTTTGTTATAATTGTGTGTCGTTTGTTATCATATCTATTTCGTAATTCGAGATGACTGAATATATGAATAACTTCATATTGATAGAAAATACAGTAACATTCTCAACTTACGAAAGTTAAATTGATTTCTAACAGCAGCGGCTTCTTGTCCAGTGTTTGGTCTCCACAGGTAGGCACCAGGTGTCCTGGCACAATCCAACTGAAATAAGTGAGATAACAATTGTATATTGATGTCACCGAATCTGTACGTGAAAACATATATGATGTGTTATTAGAAAAAAAAGTGTTCTTCAATTGTCAGAACTAGTCATTGATGTTTATTCCCAGCCAGATTTTTTCAAGTTTCAGCAAAACATGTTTGTATATATGGTGTTTTTTTTTTATAATAGACTCCCGAATCATCGACATATGTCTCCCATATCATGCATATCGTGACTCCAATATTAACCCAGTATTACGTCGTACATTGACCTATAATGATTAACTCTAATAAATTTTTATTTGGAATAAGAGTTGTCTCACGGGCACTCACACCACATCTTCCTATATCTATTTTAACAATTATAGAAGCATCTTCAGTAACATGATCGTAAACATTGCACATACACTTTTACAATAGGGTTGAACGTTGTCATTCGTTGTATATACAAGCAAATAATACAGTAATGCATGACACTTCTTATGTAATGATAACGTAGGAAATTATTTAAGTCGTGTATTAAGAATTTTGTCATGTCACTTTCTTTTTTATAAAAACATCAAATATATCTGGATTGTAACCTTATTCTGCCTACAGCATATATAACAATCTTAACGGTGTTGGGGTCTTCATTGTGTTCGGAGTAACAACCTCGTCTTCCAAATAGTAAATAATTAAAACACTCACCAGAGCTGCATTCCACATTTTATTATTACCAATCGTCGCACCACTATCAGAATAACAGTTTGTACTACTTGCTTGGTTTGGTAAGAGCATGAATCCAGGTGGGCAAGTTTCCGAAACACATTGTGCTATTTAAATTTTAAAAAAAATATCAAGCGATAACGCCATTTCAGAAACGTTACAAATTAATGACAATGAATAAATGAATAGGTAATAAAGAAGCTACATGCATTGTTTTGACAACGAAGATGTAATTTAATTTTCAATGATAAAAGTTTTCACCATAGACCAAATTGGTGTGCATTGAACGCATTGACATTTTTAATATATACATCAGTTGATGTTCCTACATTTACATGCATTTGTTGACCAGCTATTGATTTAATCTTTTATTTTCTGCAGTTGATCGGATGGATAGAACTTTAAAAGTAAATAAAATCATAAGGTTCCAGAAGATATAAAATCTTTATTCTTATCAGCATACAAAATATATTGAGAACTCATGGCATAGCTTCTCTGTGAAAAACGCTGTATTTTTCATATTTTGATTGAGAGCTGTTTTTCCAATGAACGTATTTGGTATGCTATTGACTGATATATAATATGTTGTCAAACTTACGAAACTATACTTACTAGTCGCAGCAGGGACTAAAACTGTTATGGTTTGTGGTGTTGCTGGCGTTACAGGTGCAACCACAGCCGGTGCTGCTGCAACCGGTGCTTGCACAGTCTGAGCTGCTGTAGTAGTGGGTGTTGTTGCCGCAAATAGTAAGGGTGCAAGTAGTAAAAGTTGTACCAGAGCCATAAGAGGTGAAAAATCAGCACCTGTACCATCTAGTATACCGGTTTCTGTACCACCTAGTATATCCGTCCCTGCACCAACTCCAGAAATATCTTTAGTAAAAATAAAATTTGACGTTATGTCATAAGTGAGGGTAATATTTTTAATTATTGTTAAAACAAAAACAAATCCAATCAGAAACAGTTAATGTAGATGAATGAATTAATGTGTGTTTGTTGGTTTGTTTGAAGAAAAATACACACATAACCATGTATCAGATTACAATCAAAATCTTCTTATCACCAAGAATATATTTATTCCGGCAATAAAACAGGTGAGGAAGTCTTTGATCGGACATCTGTTATCATCATCAAAGATGTGTATAAAACATACTATATTACAACTTTGATATGTAATGGATATGCAAATCTGTAATATTCGATGTTCATAATCATGTAAAAAATTATCATTTAATTACCTCCATCTTGAATAACGAAAAATTCTTGTGTGTCGTCATCTAATGTGAACTGCGCATAGCACACATTACTTGATAGAAATATAACAACCAACAAAACAAAATATATCTGTAAATAATAAAATTACGTAAAACATACATTAAAATCCATTATATTCCAGTCATTTGCATAATTCTTACTAACATATCTATTGTAACAGTTATGATTAGCAAGAATTTGGTGATCATTTCAACTCAACACTTAGTTTTAGACATTTTTGTCTGTTTATTTTATTCATATATATGTCGTCAATATATTGATTTTTTTGTGACTGTAATACACGTGCGTAAAGGGTTTATCTAGCGATTAAACCAGATTCATTGCACCATTTTCTACTTACGAAAAATGCCTGTACCAAGTCCGGAATATGACAGTTGATGTCAATGTGTTTGCCATGCTTTAGCTTTTGACCTCATGTTACACATATATGTGTCTGAGCGTTGACCTCATGTTACACATATATGTGTCTGAGCGTTGACCTGATGTTACACATATATGTGTCTGAGCGTTGACCTGATGTAACACATATATGTGTCTGAGCGTTGACCTGATGTTACACATATATGTGTCTGAGCGTTGACCTGATGTTACACATATATGTGTCTGAGTGTTGACCTGATGTTACACATATATGTGTCTGAGCGTTGACCTGATGTTACACATATATGTGTCTGAGCGTTGACCTGATGTTACACATATATGTGTCTGAGCGTTGACCTGATGTTACACATATATGTGTCTGAGCGTTGACCTGATGTTACACATATATGTGTCTGAGCGTTGACCTGATGTTACACATATATGTGTCTGAGCGTTGACCTGATGTTATACATATATGTGTCTGAGCGTTGACCTGATGTGACACATATATGTGTCTGAGCGTTGACCTGATGTTACACATATATGTGTCTGAGCGTTGCTTTACAGTAAAATCTTCAAATCTTGACTTTGCCATTTGATTAGAGACTTTTTGCTTTGAATTTTCCATGGAATTCTGTTTCATTGTGATTTTACTTTTTACAACAACACTTTATGTTAAGACAAGTTTGTGTCTTAGAATTAAATTAATGCTTAAAAATTAATATCAATTTTAATGCATTATACTTTTCGTACAATTATTTGAATTATTATCATACACATTCATTTAATTTTGAATTCAAAACACAATCTTCACGAATTTGTTATTAATTTGCTATTATTGATAAGCCAAACATTAATATATTTTTGATTATGCATGCGCTTAAAATCATTATAGATTTACGTTTTTTAATTAAATTTCGATCTGTTGTTGTTCCAATAGTGTCAATTTCATAATTTGTTTTCTTGTAAATGACGAATCTACAGCCACACACGTTACAGGAAAAAAGAAAACTAAATGCATATTCAAACTTATTTAACATGTTGTTATTTTGAAGAACAGAACATGCAATTGTTTTAATGTATAATCAAACATCCCCATATTATTTCGTATATATTAAGATGGAAGGACTGTTTTCGAAACCATATATCATGGAGATTTTAAACATTTTTAAATGATTTGAGATTTCAAATTTTCAGACTGTATGTACATGCATATGATTAGTTACTAGTAAGTTGTTCTTAATGTGGTGTAGATGTATGATTCTATCACAATTCATTTTAAGTATGCAATATTTATTCCATTCAAAGTTTTTAACATTATAAGTTTGAAAATAATTTCAATAATCAAATTAATAATGTATTCAAGAAATCAAAATCATTTAAAAATGTAGGGGTTGCATTAATATACGTATTTAAGCAAGCCTTATTTTGTTTTCTTAAAATCGAACCAGTTTAACATGTAAATAAATTGGCATAAGGATTAAGGCTAAAATGGTTTGAATAAATTAAGGTGGTACCTAACATTAAAGGGAGATAACTCTGTACAATCTGCAGAACGTTTTAATGAGGGAAAATTAAGCTTCGCAATGATCAAAGTAAGTGTTTGTCAAACTGCTATATAACCAGTGTATTTTTTTCTGATAAAACGGTTGGTTCAAATTTTTTCAAATTTTTATATTTTTGTCAAAGGGTCAAAGTAAATACTTTGTCAAAATTAAAAAAAAAATTAAACGAGGCAAATTAATTTTAGTTAAAGTGTTAGGTACCACCTTAAAAGGGCATATTAAACAGAAGTTCCATGACAATGGTTTGGTACTATTATCATTTTTCAAAGACATTTAAAACATTGCACAAAGGCAAAGAAAAAAATGCATACTACTAACTACTTTGTAATCTTACCTTGTAATGCTGAGCCATCATGCAAACTATGCCACTGTCTTTGAGAACTTTGATATTTATATGTAGTATTTGGATGTTGAACGAACATTCAAATAAGCGCCGTAAGCTGTATTTACCTATCGCATGTTGTTTCAACTCTACACAAATACATCCTGTTATTGATTGATGCATTTTATTTTTGGTAGAAATGAACCTAGGCCATTTTGGTAAGGCACAGTGCGTGTATTATGTATTCCGGTTTTAATGTGAAACTTGTATATGTTATAAATATAAAAGTCGAACGCCAAAAGCCAATGACTGGTATATGTAGTGCATTTATTTTACCTTATATTGATAGCAGAAATTTAATACCGTGATAGAAAGTGTATGTGCCATTGGCAGAAATATCGACAAGAAACTAAATGACGTTGACATTTACCAGTAAGGGGACGACCATTTGATATTCTGGGGGGGGGGGGGGGCAGGAGAATTTTGAAAATAAATAACTCAGCCTTGATAATCACAAAAATAAATGGTTTGTTCTGTGGTAGTTTGAAAATAAATTACCTGACTTGCAATGTATTGAAAATAAATAACTCAGCAGGTCTATAGCTTTTGGGGCTACAGCGGTTCCAAAACCCTTCAAAAAAAAAGTTTGCCTCGCTCCGCACGGCGAAATATGTTTGACAATGCTTTTGAAAGAGGCTAGGTAAAACCAAACTAAATTGACTTTAGTACTATACATTATGTATGCAATATGTATATAATGCTTGGGAATATAAATGATTCATTTCGTTCAGAAAATTATAACATACTTAATCTATAGCTAATTATACCAATTGTCTCTTATAATATACTTATTAGTACATGTATGTATTTGTGTTATGTTTGTCCTGTCTTGCTATGTAATATCTTAAAATATTTTTACATGTATATAATGTCCTCTTGTACACAAGTATGTGTCTCAGGTTATGAATGAAATCTTGAATCTTAAAATTTCTGAAGGGGATAATGATCTACTAGTATTCTGATTAAATGGTACACAATGACTTGACTATATTTACCTTTTTTTAAATGGTTATTTGGATGGAGAGTTGCTTCATTGGCACTCACACCACATCTTCCTATATCTAATTATTCATAATTAACAAATATTTTAAAAATTGCATGTTTTCGAATATCATAAATATAGTGGTAAAAAATGAATAATCAGTCCCTTGCTTTAATGAAAATGAAAAATCATGCTTCAATAGTGCAGAAAATGAATAATCTGTCCTCTCAGTTTACAAAAATAAATAACCGATCAAAAAAAAAATCCTCCTGCCCCCCCCCCCCCCCCCCCCCAGAATATCAAATGGTCGTCCCCTTATTTAAACAACACCACTAGGAAAATAATAACAACTATTCAAACAAATATTGGGCTTTCTTAAGTTGCAACATGTCAAAATATAAAACTGGTGCAATTGTAAACCCAACGAACCAGCGTTTGAACAAAACAATAAACAAAAACAAAATTTAACAGATATCGACCGTTATATTACAAGTGCGTGAATAATTCGATTATTATGACCCTATGTTACATTTGTACTCATTGTTTGTCTCTGATGATGATGATTAGGTAGGTTACAAATTTGAAATAGGGTGGAAAATATACAAAAGATAAAATTGTGATCGAAGTACAAAACAAGTACAAGTGGACAAACAAAATTCTTTTAGACATTTACACGAAATATTTTGGCCAAAATTCAAGTCGGAACCAAATGGGCTCCTGAATTCACAATGATATATTATAACATTTAGATACGACATACTCGAGTGTCGTCCACAAAACATAATCCGACGGATATAGATATATGCAGATTTGGTGTGAGTGCCAATGAGACAACTCTCCATCCAAATAACAATTTATAAAAGTAAACCATTATAGGTCAATGTACGACCTTCAAAACGAAGCCCCAGGCTCACAATGAAAGAAAGCTATAAAGGGCTCCAAAATAACTAGTGTAAAACGAGAAAACCAACGGTCTAAACTATAAAAAAAAAACCCGAGAAACGAGAAACACGTACAAATTACATAAAAAACGGCAACTACTGTACAAAGGAAATGTTGTTTTTATATATTTAAAAAAGGAATATATGTTGGCTTTTAAAAACAGACATCGTGTGATTCGCATTATTAAAGATACATGTATTTGTTTAATTAATAATCAACCATTATACATTAGTCATCAAATAGCACAAGTTAAAAACATAACGTACAACTATAATTTATTTCGTTCATATTCATGTGAAGTTTGTATCAAGACCTCGTTCACATAGGCCGTTGTACAAAACCATAACTGTCAGATAATATACCCGAAAAATAAAAATCAATACTTAACTCCGTCATGTATAAACAGAATTTGTCCGTTTTCTTAAATTAATTTAGTATATAAAGCGATTAGAATTAATGGTAAAGATGTGATCAGTAATGAGTGTGACCATGTTTACGTATGTCAATGGTAAAGATGTGATCAGTAATGAGTGTGACCATGTTTACGTATGTCAATGGTAAAGATGTGATCAGTAATGAGTGTGACCATGTTTACGTATGTCAATGGTAAAGATGTGATCAGTAATGAGTGTGACCATGTTTACGAATGTCCAGCAATCAAATCATCAATCAAACAAGTCCGTCCACAACAGTGCCTTTTAAAGCTGACAATGCGGTTTGTTCATTGTTAAAGGCTGTACGATGACCTATTGTTGTTAACTTCTGTGTTAGTTGGTCTCTTGTTGGAATTGTTTTATTGGAAATCATACCATATCTTCTTTTTTTATAAAATATCCCCAAGGGTGACTGGGGTATAGAAATATGGTCACTTGGTCTTCTCCCGACCGGTAGTAAAACGCTTTCCGAAGTGGGGCATCCCTTTGGCTGTGCGGAATGTATCAAGTTCGCAGTCACGTCCGGTCAGAAGGGGGACGTTAAATCCGATGCCTCGTGTAAAGAGATTGCCACGCTCTTTGCACGTTAATAACCCTTGCAACCACTCTCTGAGGGGTTCGTAGGTGGCCTGCTGCAAGGCAAAATTTCTGTCCCTATCCAATATACCCTCCTTTTCCGGTGGCAGTCCAAATTTCTCAGACCATCATCCCAGAGTGCCTTTATTGTATCAACCTTCCTATTGTATTTATTGTGAACTTGTTCTCGTCCTGAATATGCATGAACTATTTGCCACTGGACGTAAAGCAACCAATAATCAATCAATCTTTTTTATAAAGTTATTGGAACGATCCAGATGGATCAGGTAAACAAATGTTGTCGATCGAAACATACGTACACCTCAGGGATATGTTTGCATACTAAGAGACATTGTACGCTTCAAAATTAAATAAAAATATAAAAACAGATTATAACTAGAAATTCGAGGAAAATCATTAATATACAAGGAAAACAGCAATAAAGTTATTCAAAAAAAAATACGTTATTGAAAATAAACGAAATTATATTAGGATATATGTTTTTCAGATATTCTGTTTGAGAGTAGATTATAAATTGCCAGACATGAATGATCACTGTCACATCGTGTCATATTTAATTACTTGATCGTAGAGGGCGCAACTGTTCACACTTCCGCAAGTTCATTGGTTTTACAAATCGTGATCAGATGAATGCTGACGATATCTCGCGGGTAGACATAGTAAGAAAATAGATCAGAAATGTAACAACAAGTGTTTACCAGATGAACTGTCCGAGATGTTATTTAGGTTAATTCATAAACAAAAAAGAAAAATCGATACCGCGTAATATCAATTGAAGAGGGGCGAAAGAAACCAGAGGGACATTCAAACTCATTTTTTTTAAATGTAAAGTCACAGATATTTACTTTAATGAACATTTGCTGTCGAATTAAAAAAATGTAAAATTGTGTGTAAATTTCTGTGGTTTATTAAGCTATTAAGAGCTCTAGAATTATCCCAAAAATACCAAACTCATAGATAAAAAATAAACTGAAAACGCCATGGTTAAATAAGAAAAAACGTACAGATAACACTACACAAGACACAACATAGAAAACTGAAAATTTAGCAACACGAACCGCACCAAATCCTTGGGATGATAGCAGGTGCTCGGAACCTATTATGAACTATATCCGCCAGTGTCTTGTTAATCATGTTAATGAGACGAGTTTATAGTCTTTCTCATATTCCCAGAACTGGATCTTTTTGGAAATATAACGGTTCAATTTAAAAAAAAAAAAAAGAAGACTATATGTCAAAGTCTGGCAGACAAAACTATTAGGTGAAGGGAGGGAGGTCAGCTAAAGTACAAAGAATAGAGAAAGTGCATTTAGTTATATCATTATAAAAGAGGCATACCATGAAACTTTATAGTGTTTAACATTCTGCAATTGATCAACCGGTGAAAAGAAATAATCATTTATATTTCAAAAAAAAATGCAAGATTTGGCCGTTTTAATGAGAAAGATTATGGCCGAATTTCATTAACAAGAGTCCGTTGGATATAGTTCCATAATATTTATGAGAAAATTAATCAATCATATTGTGGAATATTGTTTTTTCTTGTCTATTTACATGATACAGTAACCATAATTACATCAAGGACATTGTACCTAGACTACACCTGTTGTGTGGTTATTTAAGTGGCCTCTGATTTTTTTTCTTTTCTTACATGCATGTCTACCCACAAGATGTTGACAACCTTCTTCTTATCACGATCTGTAAATACGTTGAACTCGTGAACTCGGGGAAGTTTGAATAGCTTCGTCATATAGTGTACTCCCCTACACATGTACAAAATACAACATAATTGTGAGTGATCATTTCCTTTTTACATTTTACTTTCAAAACATTGCAAAACATGAAAATAAAATGTCTCCTTTAGGAACTTCCTAAACCACAAATTATATTTGATCTCCGTAATCACAATAAAAATGAAACAAATTCTCTTTTAATTCAGCAACACTATGGTGAAATTAAAGCCGCTTATTCAGATTGTTAATCGGTCTATACTGATTGATTAAAAAATGGTGACAAAGTTGCATATGCTGCTGTCTTCAGGGACAGAGCTGCAACTCTCCGTTTGTCATCTGATGCGTCCTGTTTTACTGCTGAAGCAGAAGCAATAATCTTGGTTTTGAAACTTAATGCTTTTTCAGATAAAAGCAAATTTATTATATGTTCTGATTCACTTTCAGCTGTGTAAAATACTTAAATAAAAAAAAATAAAAATCTCAAAATTTTATATGTTATGAGGAATTTAAAAATTCTTCCTAAAGAAATAATATTTATATGGATGCCGAGTCAATGTGGAATCCTTGGAAACACAGCTGTAGACCTTGAGGCAAAGAATACCCTGGGTGATGCTTTATCTAACTGTGATATAACATATACCGATTATAAATCTAATAGTACAGAATATGTTTTAATATATTGAAAAATGAATGGAGTAAAAAAGACGATAATAAATTACATAAAATGAAATCTAATTTAGGAAAACCTTACAAGAATTTCATGTGCAGAAAAGTTCAGATTTTTTCTAGATGTCGTATTGGTCATACTAGAATAACACACGAATATCTTTTAAAAAATTCAATATAACCACAATGTATACCTTGTGCCTGCAAGTATATTATTAAACATATTTTAATTAATTGCATTGATTTTGCTGATATTCGTAGGAAGCATTTCAATGTCAATAATATGTATGATTTATTTAATAATGTTCCATTTACTAATCATGCTAATATTGTTGCATTCTTAACAGAAATAGATATTTTTCATAAAATTTGAAAATGTAATCATATTTAAATCGATTTTGTTTTTTATCACGTTATCTTACTGTTGATTTTTATTTATAAATAACCAATTTGCTGTAGTCTAGAATTTAAGGTTATTGATGGACCTTTTGTCTTATTTTAAAAACATGCTTTAAGGTAACAGGTACATAAATGGCTTGTCCTGCGATTGTTAAAAGAAATTGCATGCACGTAGAAATTATTAAGAAAAAATGAAAAATCGAAAAATTTAAGATGGTCACCGATCTAATTTTTGAGTTCCAGACATTTGAAAACAGATAGGAAGCAACGAAAAATACATAGACATAACGTCAAAATAAAACACAAAATACGATATTCCAAGCTTTAGTTCACCTGCAGTTAAACCAACCCTACGATTTTTCTATAAATATCAAATGTTTTTAACGTATTATTTTCCTTATTTCAATATATAATTTTTATGGGGTTTCCGAACTCCCTTTTTATATATCAGCCGTCAAAAGGGTGTTTCTGACGGGAAAAGTGAGAAAAACTACGACGTCGCCGAAGGATTACGCAACGTCAAGGCTATATCAACAGAATTGTAAAGACATCAACTCCTTCGTTATAATTTGTTTGGCTATTCAAAAGCGCTAAAGAGCATATTATCCTGTCTGAAAAAAGGATTGCATACATATTATTGTTTTTTCAGTGATTATACGAAATCCTAAGTACTTATAACGTATTTCTGAAATTATTAAACACAATGTTAAATAGTATCTAAAAACAATTACGATAAAAGATCTGTCATTAGAATAGATTCTCCGAAGGACGATTTACATTCAATGTTCCCATTTTCGACCACTATTTTGCTTCTTCACAATAAGGGAAGCAATATATACCGTGCAACTTGTAACTTGAAACTTATAAGCCGAAAATTTACTGAAAATGCCTTTGGAAAAATGACGCTCCTGCTTGAATATAATGTTAAAAAGTGACATAACTAAAAAGCTGTAAAACTGACGCTACCCAAATTTGTACTTGATAAATAAGATTAATAAGAATTGCGTATACGTTGCATTTCATTTGGTTGATGCAACCTAAACGTAGAGAACGGAAACAAAATAAATAGCAATTTTCAATTTGGTATTGAGCATAACTCTAGAACTGTAAAAGTGACGCAACCAACATTTAAACTAGATCTATGGGTTTTTTTGGTTATCAGCATTGGGTATAAGTCTTGTAAAATGTGGTTGAGGCAAACTGAGAACATAATTCTTTTTTTAGACAGTACGACGGACGAAGAGACGGACAAGTGTTAACCTTAATGCCCCTTCCGCTACGGCAGGTGCATAAAGAAAAACACAACAGTACACTTTTATTTTCCCGATAGTTGCAGGGGGTCATGCATATAAAATATTTAAATTATGTTTCAATGGCATGAGAATACAACACAAACATGAACACGTACTTTGATCCAAATAGCACTGGTCATTTGCAAACTTAAGAATTGTGTTTAATATGACACGAAAGAAAATCTTGGATAAATGTAAATTATAGGCAAAATACAAACAAACAAAATATTTCAAAGTTTGTTGCATATTATCCTTACTTTTTTACCGTTGTATATAAATTCCAACTTATTCATGTTTTTTTGTTTTGTTATTCGGAAAACCAACGTGTAACATTTATTTTAAATTTTCCTTGATTTTGAAAGACAGTTTTATTCCCGTTTGTCCGTGCTTAAGGCCCCATACCCATTCCGATTCTCGTTCATATGTTTATTGTCCCTTTCTCTTGCTTACCCGTCTGAAGTAATCTCGACATTATACTAGAATATCAAGAATATTAGTATTAATCTCTTTTTTTTTGTAGGTGATTGAATACATCCTAGCCGTTTTCACTGTGACAGGTCAGTTGCTTTTGGAAACTGTATTTCTTTGAATGCAAATGAATGAACTTGATGATGATATAAGTCTGTGACTATATTTGCTATGCCTATGGAATTTCAATATGTAAAATGACAATATATTGTTTAAGCTTTAATTTGTTATTGTGGGAGTTTATGTGTGTAATGCATGTACATGTTTATGATATTCTTTTCACGTCTCATATCAACCTTCCCGATTTTCAAGTTAAGCCTCTGATCTGTGCCGATTTATACCAGCCGAGTATACAGTTATCCCAAAGTATAAACAAAATACTACCGAGACCCATTCTTTGTACGTTCAACAGTTGTGTAGAAACATTATGGTGAATAGAAGTTCTAACAAGCTCGAAGTTGGTAAACGAGTACGGAACAAGTAAACCCAACTCAATCACTATCCGGCCATCACGACATGCCAAGTTTCTTTCATTTTTATTGAAGGGAAGTTACAAGATTTTTGATTTTTTGTTACATTTTAATGAGAAAAATTCAATACTCTTCCACCAAATTGACCATTATTCCGATCTATCGGATTATGTTTTGTGAACGACACTTGTGTATGGCGTTGAGAAATTCTTTTACGCATCGGTGACAATATACTAGTAATAGAATTTTATGCGACTGTCATACAAGTGAGAGGTTTAGCTAGCTATAATACCAGGTTCAATCCACCATTTTCTACATAAGAAAATGCCTGTACCAAGTCAGGAATATGACAGTTGTTATCCACTTGCTTGATTTGGGATTTTCCTTTTTGAATTTTCCTTGGAGTTCAGTGTTTTTGTGATATATTTTTTTACTAATTGTTCGTTCCATCGATTTTTTTGGCTTATTTGAATCGATGCGATTTGATGAAATTTTTTATGTGTTATCCACCTTTACGAAATATGTTTCGGTATGTGTTTTTAACTTTTAAACAGGTAAACCATATAACCTTGGAATGTTTTTATTTCAGACACCTAGGTCCTAACATAGAAAATGAGAACACGGTCAAAGGTCAAGGTCGAGTTCTCAATTGTGACTTTTCCTCGTTCTTGTATTTTCTCCAAAACAAGGTATGTATTGCAGAATAAGTGCAAAATGATTGCTTTTTGGTCATAAAGATATGTTACATTTGGTCTGATACAATCTAATGGCATCTTATAGTGCCCCTGAAATGCCTTATAATAAGGTTAATTGATTATCACTTTAACCTGTTTTCTAATAAGGCCATATGACCTTAAACATAGGGTTGGGTGACATATTAACTTGGAAAATGTCAACCGGAAGTGACCTTGGGAAAACCGGAAGTAGCCATGTTTTGCATTTTTTTCGTGGAAAAGTACTCAAAATCCATACATTTTGTAATTTTAATGCATTTACTTATCACTAGGGACTAAAAATGACTTTCGGAAGTGGCCAATTATCTTCTGTTTAGGGGGAAAAGTATATACAAATTTATATTTTTGGAATCAGTGTGGAGACCGGAATTGACACATTATTTACCGTAAGTAGCACATTATCTCTGTTATTCAATCTGAAGTATATAGAAATCACTTATTTATCGCATATTATCAATAAATTTATGATTGGATGCTAATTTTATCTTGGGGTAAACAGTAACTACTTTTTTTTCAACAACTTTGATAACTTTGATGTAGAAAAACCTTCATTTGTTCTCTGAACAATTGGTTTTTAACTATTATTAGTTTTGATTTATATTACACTAATCTGATTCTCGTAAAATATAATTGTGAAATCAGAAGCACGATTGGTATCGACTAATCCTTCGGCCAAAATACTTCTTGTAAATGTCTGAAAGAATATTTTTATACACTTTCCCTTTTAACTGGTCTGCACTTCGATGACAAGTTAATCTTCCTTTTATTTTATCTCCTACTTCACCATCATCATCGAACTCATCAGAGACTTAGAAACACACAAACACACACACAATAATGAGTAGCACATGGTCAAAATTATCGAATTATTCACGAACTTGTAAAATTGCTGTCGTACTCTGTTATATTTTGTTTTGGTTTATGCTTTTGTTCAATGGCTTTACCATTTCAATAGCTTTACATTTTGACATGTTGTAACTTTAGAAAGCTAAATATGTGTTTAAATAGTTGTTCAGTTTTTCCAAGTGGTATTGCTTAACATAACTTGTTAATATGAATGCCATTTAGTCTCTTGTAGATATTTTTGCCAATGGCGCATCCACTTTCTATCATATTATAAAACTTCAGTGTTCAATGTAAGGTAAATTAAATGCACTACATACACCAGTCATTGACTTCCGATTTTTATAATTTTAGCTTATACAACATGTACAATATCGCCTTAAACCGTAAAAACTAATACACGCACTATGCCTAACCATTATGCACTAGCGACATTTCTACAAACAAATTGAAATGCATCAATCAATTACTGGGTGTAGTTTTGTATAGTTGTTACAGCATGCGATTGGTTAATACAGCATATGCCACTTAGTTGAATATTTGTTCAACCATTCAAATACTACATATGGATATCAAAGTCCCCAAATACCGTGGCATTCATTGCAGGATGGCTCAACATTACAAGGTAATATTTTAAAGTATTAAGTAGGTTATAATTATAAGCATTTTCCTTATTTTTGTTAAAGTTTCTCATGTTTATGAATATGCTGATAGTAGCTGACATTTTGTCATAACACTTCTGTTTACGTCCATTTTATTTACTTACATCATTTCGACTAAAACGTAGAAATATTTAAATGTTATTTTCAGATTTAACATATTCAAAGACACTTTTATACATATTATTCATGATTTGCCCAACTGCAGAAATATCTCAAATAACCTTATACATTAGGTGTTCAATCATATTGTCTGATCTGTTCTTTAAAATTACTTTAAACATGTTAAAATAAGTTTAAATATCCATTTAGTTTTCCTCATCCTGTCACGTTTAAGGATGTAAATTCATTCATTGTACAACAACAAAAAATTATGAGACAGAAACAATTAATTGGAATGTATCTAAACAACGTAAATCTATAATTATTCCAGTGCATGCTTATTCAAAAACACATTCATGTTAGGTTTTACAAAAAAAAGCAAATTATTAACAAATTCTTTGAAGGAAGTGATTTAAAATAAGAATCGTATTAATGTGGTATGGTGATAATTTAAAGTCATAAGAAACCTCAAATTCCAGGAAGCAATTCGCCGACATATTTTCCGTATGCAAAGTGACCTGAGCGTAACCATTCTCGTAAAAATCCTGTGGTCGCAATACGCATGGATCTGTCATTAAAATTAACAATTATTCGACTGTACATGTTAACCACGTCCTCAATACCCATGCTTTTTGTTATTTCTTTAATATAAGGTGACAATCGGTAAATTTCGGCTTAAAGACACGGCATTTAATGAGCAGCAATATTTGTTAAATCATAACAAACAGAGAGAAAAAAATTGACGATTAAACGATTATCTGCGTAAAAAATGAGAAATTCGTGCACAGAGGACTAAGTGTATGATATTTACATGCATTGGTTCAAGAATTGGATAAACATTATTTTTTACCACTCACTCGTTTCGTATGACTTTAAATATTTTTATAAAAAGTATGATGCATTTGAAATTGATGATAGAATAATTTTACTGCCTTGAACTGGCAAATTTTCTTTTGTAGAAAATGTTAGATTGAATCTGGTTTTATAGCTAGCTAAATCTCTCACGTATGTGACTGTCGCATTAATATATATTATATTTACAACGATATGTAATATCAATAAACAGACAAAAATATCAAAAGTTAAGTGTTGAGTTAATATAATCCCCTGATTCTGGCTAATCATAACAATATATGTGTCAGTATTAATTATGCACATGACTGGATTATCATGATTATAATTGAATTCACACATATGTTTTACGTTATTTTTTTTATTTACAGATATCTTTTGTTCTGTTGGTTGTTATATTTCTATCAAGAAATGCGTGCTATGCACAGTTAACTTTGGAAGACGACACACAAGAATTTTTCTTTATTCAAGATGGAGGTAATTAAAGGATAAAAGTATACATGGCCATGAACATTGAATACTACACATTTGTTTATCCATTACAAACCAATGCTCCAAAAGTATGTTTAATCACACCTTTGATGAAGATAACAGATGTCTGGTCAGTGACTTATCTACCCGATTTGTTTTCGAACAATATATATATATATATTCCGTGTGATAAGAAGATCATAATTGTAACTGTTACATTAGTGTTTATTTTCTTCAAACAAACAAACAAACACACATGACTTTACTCATCTACATTAACTGTTTATGATTTGATTATGTTTTTTGTTTAAAATAATTAAAATATTAACTCATGACATTACATCAAATCACGTTTTTTTTCTTTTTTCTAAAGGTATTTCTGGAGCTGGGTCAGGGACTGTCATACTAGATGGTGCAGATGCGGGTATACTTGGTGGTTCAGGGGCTGATTTTTCAGCTCTTTCGGCTCTTTTACCACTTTTACTTCTTGCACCCTTACTACTTGCGGCGACGGCACCTACAGAAGTTCAGGCTGTGCAAACACCGGCCTCGGCAGCAGCGGCTGTGATTGCACCTGGACAACCTCAAACGCCAGTACCACAACAAACCATAACAGTTTTAGTCCCTCCTGCGACTAGTTAGTATAGTTTAAAACACTTTCTTAAGTTTGACATTTCCTTTATACATCGATCAACAGCATAACACTGGAAAAACAGCTCTCAATCAAAATCTGAAAATACAGCGTTTTTCTAAGAGAAGCCATGACATGAGTTCTCAGTATTTTTTGTGTGCTGATTAAGATAAAGTTTTTATAAAATTTTAAGGAAGTTTATGGTTTTTGTTTATTTAATTTAAAAGTATCGTCTATACTTTTTTTTTTTTAATTATCGTCTATCCGATCAACTGCACAAATTAAAAGAATATCAGTACCTGTTCAACAAGCGTATGTAAATGTAGGAACACCAACTGTATAATACAAATGTCAATTCGTTTAATGCACACCAATTTAGTCTGTTGTGGAAACTTGTATAATTGAAAATGAAATAACATCTTTGTTGTTAAAACAATGCCTGTAGATTTTGTATATCCTATTCATTAAATCATGGTCATTCACTTTTTAACGGTTTAGAAATTGCCTCATGGCTTTATATTTTTTTTATAAATTGTTGAAAAAAATTAACCCATATGGTGTTTTCATTTGAATAGCGCAATGTGTTTCGGAAACTTGCCCACCTGGGTTCAGGCTGTTACCAAACCAAGCAAGTAGTACAAGCTGTTATTCTGATAGTGGTGCAACGCTTGTTGATAGAAAAATATGGAATGCAGCTCTGGTGAGTATGTTAATTAATCACTATTTGGAAGACGAGGTTGTTACTTCGAAAACAAACAAGAACGAACAACCGTTTTATTTACATTATATAATCTTCAAGGAAAATATAGGATTCCAATACACATATGTATTTATTATAAAAAGTGACATAACTAAAGATATTTCATACGTTATCATTACATAATTAGAAGAGTTTAAAATTACTTTATCTCCGGTTAAGTATATTTTTAGGATGTTGATTGGTTAACAACGCGTCGTTACAAAACCCATAGTCCCTGTGTGTTGCTTACCCAAAAACCAAGAGGATGCTACCCAATACACCGGGGAACGACCGTCACGCGTTTTCCTTAGTTCCATGGTTGTCCCTAGTGAAATATTGAATTCTGTATATTATCCATGAAGTCTGTAATATTTATGAAGTCTGTAATTAAATATGTATTCCTTTAACTATTTTCTTCTTTTATGCCGATCATTTGCACTCATTTTGGTATATAGCATCATAACTTCGCCACATATTCATTGAATGGAACTACATACCTAGCTATGCGAATGACCCACGTTAACGTCATATCGTCTGTGGCGTAACTCTCATAGCATTGAGCGCCAAATTAGTGCCATTCCAGTTTCTCTGTCTGTGGATTAACAACGTCTTATATTTTACTACCTGTTGGATTCTACCAAAGGTAGTAAGTACCCTTCACCCCGTTAGAAATATTTCAAATTCTCAAATTTCAAAATAAAAGTTTTTTAAATAATGGAAAAAACCCGTTGCTTTCAAGTTACGGTCGAAGGTCTCAAGAAAAAAGGACTAAGACCGGGGATAAATTCGTTATCTACGTTCATATCCGTAGATATGGATATTTTAACATCCTTCAGTACCCTGTACATCCTTCGGCTCCACCTCAGTGTGTACTTGGATACTTCAGGGTGTTAAAATATCCATATCTACGGATATAAGCGTATATAACTAATAGTATTACCTGTTTGTGTATACGGAGAAGGACAACTTTCAAACCCTGTTGGTAAAGTGTCTTTGTAATGATCAGGATCATGTAACTACAGTTGTTTCTATGTTTGACTTGTACAGTTAATTTGTTGAAAGTCTGGTTAATTTTGGGTAAAAGAAAGAGATGATTTTTTTTATGTTTGTATCGCTTTTTATGATGTTGAACGAAGTCGAGATCAATTGGACATAATTTTATCTTTTCAACACAATAATTGTTTGATAACAAAGTGTAATAGTAGAAAACAAATAACTGAATGGTCTTTGATGTATTCCTGGGACATGATTGGAGTCACGAAATACATAATATGGGAGATAAATGAGGAGTTTATTATGGAAAACAAAAACTTAACCATATTTACATAGTTTTTGCTGAAAAAAATGGCTTGAAATAAACATGATAATAGTAGACGATGACTAGTTTTAACAACTTTTTTTTTAAATAACAAATTATCTCTATATGCATATACAGATTATGTTACTTAAATGTACAAAAATCATATTAATAAATTTCAGTTGGATTGTGCCAAGACACGAGGTGCCTACCTGTGGAGACCAAACACTGCCCAAGAGGCCGCTGCTGTAAGAAATCAATTTGATATAGGTAAGTTGAGAATGTAACATTATTGTCTTTTAAAATGAAGTTATTTAGTCAACGAATTACAAAAAAAAAAAATACACACTTTTGTGTGATCATATATTATCCGTTATAACGTATACAAAAACATGTCATAACTAGTTTCCCAAATTCGTGATAACTAATTGAATAATAAGTGTTTACTTTGGACTTTCGATGAAACTTACTTTCTTTTTTTACAGCCAATAATGCCTTAGTGTGGACCGGTGCATTTGATATAGACCAGGATAATACTTTCACATTTGCCATAGAAAATGGTGAATTAAATTTAAATAGTGTCCCATTTGGAACAGGTAAATTTGACTTTTTTTAATAATAATTCAGCCAAAGTCTACATATCATACAGATGAGCAACTTAGCGTTTAGATAAATCAATGTTGTTATTATTGACCTTCGATTTGCGGGAGTTTCTCGCTATATTGAAGACTCATTGATAGCGGCTGTTGTCTGCTCTATGGTCGGGTTGTTGTCGGTTTGACATATTCCCCATTTCCTTTCTCAATTTTATTAAAAGAGAGGAAAACCATTCTTTCGGGAAAATATACATAACTAGATATGAATGATGTATGAAATTGAGACAGCAAACAAACAAAAAACACACGCAAGTAGCATCCATAAGACATGGTATTCAACAATGGATATAAAAAATATAAATGTATGAAAAAAGGTAGTGAAATTTGTAACTACATGAACAAGGATTAGACATCAACACGTTTTCATCCGCTCAACCAAAGATTAATAAAACATCTACAGTTAACTCTCGTCATCCGCTCAACCAAAGATTAATAAAACATCTACAGTTAACTCTCGTTGTCTCGAACTCGATATACTAGATATTTCGGTCTAGTTGCAGATTTCACGTTGTCCCGACCTTTGTTCCATATAAACTTATGCATTTCGACTCCTGATGAGTCAAATTGGATGAGTCAAATTTTTTATTGAGTCTAACTAAATTTACATTCCCAAGATGAACAAAAGCATTCAAAATTCATTCTTTATCTCGAATTAATACACATATGTCAAAACATGACCTGCGGAATTTAAATAGATTAAAGATACGCGTGTAATTATATTTCCGGTCACTAACCACTGTAATGATTTATGACATGCTATAATAGAGTAACACAGCTTTTTGTTTTCAATTTTATTTTCCAGATATTAACTGTTAACGTTAAATAAATTTACTAAGTTAAACGATCTTTTATTTCATCTTTTCTATTAGATATTTTAAATTCAACACATTGGTTGAAATAAACTGTTTGTGTTTGTCGTTTTTGTGCTATCTAAGACAAAATGAGAAGTAAAACGTCGATTAATTATTTCAGCTCCATTCATTAGTCCTAACCCAGGAACTGACTGTGTTAACATTAAGTTCGACGGCACTCAGTGGCTTTGGACTGACGGGATCTGTGCTAATCCGTGGCGCTATATATGCGAGTACCCACGAGTAAGTATAAACCTTTCATTTAGCTTTTGTGTGGAAATAATCTATTTCCTAGAAAACATTATTATTTAACTATAATTAACACACCACGAAGATTTCAGTACAGGTGTCAGGTAAGACACAATCACAAGGCATTGAATGCAATAAAAGATACATGTCGTAAAAGTAACACTGTTTTATATAAAAAGTAGTATTTTAACATTTATTATAAAAACTCTGCTTTTTAATTATCCGAATATATGTAGACCAATCATTTTCGAATTTTGTAGATTATTAACAGTTGTGTACGAAAATGTCGCCATTGCCCTAATGGGTCGCTTTTCTTGAATTGAGATATAAAAAAAAGATGTGGTATGATTGCCAATGAGACAACTCTCCACGAGAGACCAAAATGACACAGAAATTAACAACTATAGGTTACCGTACGGCCTTCAACAATGAGCAAAGCCAATTTAATATTGATACAGAAGTATTTGTATTTCATTATGCACTATGTGCTTCTCTTTAATATAATGTTAACTCTTAATGTCAAGTCACATATTTTCATGATAAAGTTATATTTATAGATTTATATTATAGGATTAAACACATTTTTTCTAGAGGTTATTGATGTGTAAACCGGGGCGATTAACTCACAAACTGAATAAAAGTCCTTTATGTCAAGTTTTTGAGTTAGAGACCCAGTTTACACATCAATAACCTGTAGAAAAAATGTGTTTAATCCTTATAATTCTTCAGCCAAACATACGTGATTACTTATAAAGTTGAGAATGGAAATGGGGAATGTGTCAAAGAGACAACAACCCGACCAAATAAAAAAACATTAGCAGAAGGTCACCAACAGGTCTTCAATGTAGCAAGAAATTCCCGCACCCGGAGGCGTCCTTCAGCTGGTCCCTTATGTTCATTTTTACTTTGATGGCTTCTATATATTTACTATCAGAAACAAAATGGCATGCCGTAACTAAGGAGTACGCCGCCATCTTGTCTTTCTAAAAAAACATAAATATCCGATAAACGCAACAGAATCTAAAATGAAATAGCACCTACCTCAAAAACATCATTTTAATTAGATACCGAATTTGAAGCGTATAAGTAACTAAATAATATGCCGTCTGAAAGTTTTTAATAGTATGACGTCGTGTTTTGTTGTGACATAAATTCGCTAAATCGTACGTGAAATTTCCCGGAATTTTATTGAAATTTTATTTTATACATTTTCGAAGCTTTTTTTTGTTTGTTTGTTATATACATGATATATGCATTAGAATAGAAACATCTGTTATGCAATTGTTTTATAATTATCTTAATTACAATGCACTTTATGATTGTTAATAGAATAATTAGTATGAAAATATGTTAGCAAATTAATATTTCGGTTAGTATTTCAGTTTGGACTCTTTGAAACAAACAACGGACAAGCAATTTTACTTTTAAATTTGAGAACATTTTGCAGCAAAAAAATCTGTCCTATTTAACTTTTAGTTAAAAGCTTTTAAAAATGCAAAACTAAATGAGCAAAAACTTACATCACAAACATACTGAACTACGAGGAACATTCAAAATGGAAAGTCCCTAATGAAAAGGCAAAATCAAAAGTTCAAGGTGCCAGATAGAAAACTAGTTTCTGTTTTTTTATATTGACAATTATTTTCTAACATATACATATATTGTGTGATCTTAATGTTTGACTGAAATTTTAGTCATTTGTACGTGTCTCTTACTTTATAGTGTTGTGTTTTTCAGAGAGTTTGTCCATAGAGAGTTTGATGTAGTCGAAGTGGAAGTTTACTGTTATACATGGTGTAATAAAATCTTTAAAGCAGATTTAAGTTTTCTTAAAAAAATATATCAAGGTGACATCATACACTGTTTGACGAAGAAAAGTTTGAGCAACGCGAATATGGTCGCCAAATGCAAAATGGCAATCAGTAGTCAAGAGTCTAAATTTAGTATATTTGTACAAAATTGTAACTCCTCTATAGTAAACACATTAAAGTTTGCATGGTTTTAGTTATATGGCTACATGTTATGAACATTTCCTAAAATGGAGTCATCAATGTAATCTACAAGAAGCGTCTGTATCTCAGTCAGTGCTGTCCTTGGTCAATCCTGATTCAGGCTGGACCCTACATTCAGGATTGTTGATATTCTCAGTCGATATTAACAAAAGCACAACTTCTAATGTATAGTTAGTTGTACAAAGGAAAAGACAATGAACGCCTACTTTTTACTTACTTAGGAATCATGATTCATGTTTCACTTTTAGACTATACAACGTGATCTAGCATACACTTTCTCCAATTTTACCTACTGCTTCTTGTGTCTTACGACTGAATGTTATAAATGTCTACTTTGTTGGGCAATAGTGCCTGTTGTCGTTATATCCAATTTATTGTTTGTTCTACCAGTCTTCCTCAGAATGTGTTCACTTCGTCTGCAGCAAACACTATTAACTACAATCCAGTATATCAACTGGTATGTCTTCATTCCCAGTTTCATTAAAAGTTGAGGTCAAATAGCTTAAAGAGGTTGTTAGAACAAACATTTCCATGGTCCGCCTATCATGATTCATCGGTGACGCCTTCTGTGCTAACTACCGGTAATCTGTTTTACGAAGAGGCTACATTTCAATACTACGACATAAATTAAACACTTACATTTGAATGCCCAACACCAACTTTCGTAACCAACAAAGCCACAGTAAATAATGTATATAATGTAATTCAATAGACTATTTCGCTTAACTCTTTATAGTAATTTTAATTTTGTCAATATGTACATAGGACATTAAATATTTCGCAGTGGTGTCTTGCCATGGCTTTGTTTGGAATGGTTTGTTTCTCCCTAATATTTTATTAACTGTGCAAATGCATTCAAATATCGCAGATCAAATTTATTAGTTCATCGTGTAATAATTTACGTTTTTTGATTGAGTTAAGCCTGCCAATTGAAATTTTTCGTGTTTTTCTGTGTTGTGATGTTATGCTATTGTTTCAAAAACGGAAGAAGGTTTGGTACCTTTAAAACGTTTAATCTCGCTGCAAATGTTTGTACCTGTCTTAAGTCTGGATTCTGATGTACAGCAGTTGTCGTTTGTTTATGTAATTTATACGTGTTTCTCGTTTTTTGTATATATTAGACCGTTGGTTTTCCCGTTTGAATGGTTTTACACTAGTAATTTTGGGGCCCTTTATAGCTTGTTGTTCTTTGTGAGCCAATGCTCCGTGTTGAAGGCCGTACATTGACCTATAATGGTTTACTTTTTAAATTGTTATTTAAATGGAGAGTTGGCTCATGACACTCACCCCACATCTTCCTATATCTATTGATTTCTTACCTAGTGTCTGTACGTTGTTCATCTACTATAAGGAATAAACTGTACCATTTGTTTACCAAATTAATGAGCATTAAAATGATGCGAAGTCATATCGAGATACGTTAAATTCCTTTAGCACTTTCCGACATGATTTCAGGTCGGAACAAAATTGCTTCAATATTCTTTTTATGTTAAATATTTAACGGACCAAATATCATTTTGAATAACTTGAGCACGAAAACTAAAAAAACTAAAAAATACTTACTTGTGCTAAAGAAAAAGTTAATCCGTCATTTTAAGAAAATTTTATTCTCGAGTCGGAGCTCAATAAAACCAGTTCAAACATGGCGGCCAAATTTAAATAATTTTCGGAATTTAAAATCAAAAAAAAAACAACACTTGAACTTATGGCATCATTAAACGACGATTGATTTCAATGTTTTTCAAAGGTAATTTCTAGCTTTAAGATACAGAATATAATACAGTTAAATTTGTTTTAAAAAGAAAAAAAAGAAAATTCTATTAGCATTTTTATGAAACGATAATATAATCTATCCCTGATTTTTTTACACCACATGATCAATCATTGATTTTTTTTTAATTCTAAAAGCAAAAACTCCGACATTTTCTCTTTTTTTCAAGAAACACACTATCCACTAACCCCCCCTTTTCCCCTCCAATGATGTTCCAGAACCTTCATTAAGGGAAACGTTGAAAATAAGAGAACAATTATTTTTTCTTACGTCTATATAATTATTAATTTAATAAAACCTCAGTTATTTCAACTAATATTTGCATTTGTCAGTTTCTTGAATGGTTAAGAAATATAAGATATAAAATCTGTTATATACGGGCATTTCTGCAAAGTTCAAAACACGTCTCATTTTATCTTTATAGAAGCTATACATTGTTTCTCATTCGTTTAGCTTGAACTTTCGATAATTGTCTCACTGGTAATGTCATTCGGCGAGCGAAGCAATCGTCAATCACCGTATAGTAAAAACATTATGTACTGTTTCTCAAAATATAGTTTGGGAAAGTTAATTTTTTTTGAAATTTTACGTCCTCAGATTTCATTCGGCGAGTGAAGCAATCATCATTCACCGTATAGCAAAAACATTTTGTATTCTTTCTCAAAATAGTTTTTGAAAGTTTTTCCGAAATTCTCCGTCTTCTGATTTTATTCGGCGAGCGAAGCAATCTTCATTCACCGTATAGTAAAAAACATTTTGTAGTATTGTTTCTCAAAATAGATTTTGAAAGTTTTTTCCGAAATTCTGTGTCCTCTGATGTCAATCGGCGAGCAAAGCAATAAAAAAATATGGAAATCTACTTTTAATATTTAGTACTATTTCTTTAGATTATTTTAATTATTGTACTTTTCTTTTACAGTACTTGATTTGTGCTCAATATTTTGGTACAGATTTACTACAATATTCCATGTTTGAAAATCATAATTTTAATAGATTTGAAATAGAAAAACTTTCAAAATTATGAAAATGTAACGGTAGTAACCAAACAAATTGTAGTACCTATATTTCAAGTACAAGTGATACCATAATTCTTTCACGGTTGCTATTGAAACTGAATGAAGATACTGGGCTCTGTCATCATTTGAAGAATTTTCAATCTGTTCTGGTGCAGAGTTGGGTCTGTCATTAGCGCTTTTCATGTCTAATCAATTCATTGCAAGAAGACAAATGTAACCCTCCGTGGTAAGGCACATTTATTTCCATGCCTGATTGAAGTTGTCAGATATACTTAATAGTATCGGATTTTACTTGCCTGAAATTCAAAATATTTATTAGATGACTAAGGGTGCCTCTATCTGCCGCGCTTGACCCTTTGAAGAATTCGTCATAGTAATCCTGCAGCAGCAGCATTTCAGCAGCAGCATTTCCCTGTGGAATTCTTGAACAACCTTCCAAACGCTCCCATGGGTTCAGACCGTTACACCGGGCACGGGAGCATCATTTCCTCTTTTGCAGTTTAAACCATCACCGAAAACCATAGAAGTATATGGCTTTTCTCGTACAGATTGAATATATCGCTGTAACTTTTCGAAAATGGTGATTGCCCCTTGTGTGGATGATGGGTCTACATCGAAAACCCCAAGGTTTATCAATATACTTCTTTCTGAAGATTCTTTAGAGTACTCATGTAGAATATGCGGAGTTGTGCAGTCACCTAGATGTCTATTGAACCAGCGCAAATGTCTTTTGACCATTCTGGATACGATGACTTTCATTCTATTTTTCCAGACTTTTAGTGTCTTTAGCGTTTGGAACAAAAACACCAGGAGATAAATTTACGGCCTCTTTAATTCACAATTAACTTCAAGATGCGTTGTCTGAACTCTGTTTATTCCTATGTACCAAGCGCCATATTGAGGTACATGTTCTTCTTATCCTCAGATGGATTTCTTGTAGTCACCTTTTATCCTAAATTATCCCAACACATTGTAAATTCAGGATGTGCTATTTCATGCTCTACTTCCCCAAGTTTGCTTTCAAGTTCGCTCTCAATTTCTGCAATATTTTCATCAGATAAGATCAGGTCTTCCATCTGAATAAACAACATTTAAGTCATCCGAACTTTCTTCTAAAATTTCGTGATCACCACCATCATCTAAATCAGATTAATAAAGTTCATATGGTATTGTGTCATCGAGATTGTCACCGAGATTGTCATTTTGGGTATTTTCGGTACTTGACGAAGGTTCAACATTCTCATCTTCAATGTTTTGCATTGTAGCAGCAATAGCAATTCTTAAATCCGGATTAGCTGCTTCCTGTCCCTCAATTTTCTCTTTGCAAACAAGTGCAGCTGAATAAAAATCTGAATATATGTTATCTACTGCTACAAGAGTTGTATCGTAACCTTTGCAGATGCTAGTGTTGGCTAGTTGTTTAATCAATACACGTTTCAAACCACCTCTTCAACATTGGATCGAGAACAATGTTGGCAAAAGACTTGCTTTACGTGGAGCTTTTGAATGCAAGATTAGAGCAGCTACAGCGCCTACCTTCGGTTTCAAATTGACGTGTTTACCTTTAACCAAACTATTTTCACATTGTTTTGCTGTCATGGCACCTTTCATGGCATTATACAATAAAGGGCATGCATCTTGGATCTTAGAAGGGCCTCGTTCCATAAAAAAGATTCTAAATATTGTATAATAACTTTTTGAAATAGAGGGAACGAATTTCCAGTATCGCTTTGAAGCAGTTCAGAAATTTCTTTTCGAACAAT
The DNA here is from genome assembly GCF_036588685.1 of Mytilus trossulus. Lineage (NCBI taxonomy): Eukaryota > Metazoa > Mollusca > Bivalvia > Mytilida > Mytilidae > Mytilus > Mytilus trossulus. Next base: position 81,248,768 of record NC_086386.1, read on the forward strand.
ATCCTTGGTTAATTCAATGAAACTCCATTTCGAGCCTTTAGTTGCTCCGTACAATCCTTTAATTGCTCTACGGTATTGTCTCGCTCTAATAGCGGTTATGATGATGTTTCCCATTCTGTAGCTTATATTTTTATATATATGTCCCTTTTTTTGGTAAATATACTTTTACTTGATTTCCTTTACCGTTAAAAAGCAAGAAAAAACTTGCATATATTTTTCATCGTCCGGCCGCGAAGAGAGAGATAATCAGATAGGATAACCGAGAAAAAGATAAGATAACAGAAAGAGAGAACAGATAGATAATCAGATAAGATAACAGAGATATATATAAGATAACAGAGAGAGAGAACAGATAGATAATCAGATAAGATAACAGATAGATAATCAGATAAGATAACAGATATATATATATAAGTTAACAGAGAGAGAGAACAGATAGATAATCAGATCAGATAACAGAGAGAGATAACAGATAGATAATCAGATAAGATAACACAGAGAGAGAACAGATATATAATCAGATAAGATAACAGATAGATAATCAGATAAGATAACAGAGAGATAATCAGATAAGATAACAGAGAGATAACCAGAAAAGATAACAGAGAGAGAGAACAGATAGATAATCAGATAAGATAACAGATAGATAATCAGATAAGATAACAAATAGATAATCAGATAAGATAACAGAGAGAGATAATCAGATAAGATAACAGATAGATAATCAGATAAGATAACAGATATATATATATAAGATAACAGAGAGAGAGAACAGATAGATAATCAGATCAGATAACAGAGAGAGATAACAGATAGATAATCAGATAAGATAACAGATAGATAATCAGATAAGATAACAGATAGATAATCAGATAAGATAACAGATATATATATATAAGATAACAGAGAGAGAGAACAGATAGATAATCAGATCAGATAACAGAGAGAGATAACAGATAGATAATCAGATCAGATAACACAGAGAGAGAACAGATATATAATCAGATAAGATAACAGATAGATAATCAGATAAGATAACAGAGAGATAATCAGATAAGATAACAGAGAGATAACCAGAAAAGATAACAGAGAGAGAGAACAGATAGATAATCAGATAAGATAACAGATAGATAATCAGATAAGATAACAGAGAGATAATCAGATAAGATAACAGAGAGAGAGAACAGATAGATAATCAGATAAGATAACAAATAGATAATCAGATAAGATAACAGAGAGAGATAATCAGATAAGATAACAGAGAGAGAGAACAGATAGATAATCAGATAAGATAACAGAGATATATATAAGATAACACAGAGAGAGAACAGATAGATAATCAGATAAGATAACAGAGAGATATATAAGATAACATACTTATGTAAAACTTTTAGCATGACAGACCTTTGGTCTCTTTCGCCCCTCCTTTAAACTTGATTTTATATATATATATATATCTTCATGCCTTATATATCATGTACTGTAGTACGCCGCTAGATTAAAACTGAGGTGGAAAGGTAACACATGGCCAGCGAAAGCTCTTTTTTAGAGAGCCCAGGTGGTCGTGTGGTCTAGCGGGACGGCTGCAGTGCAGGCGATTTGGTGTCACGATATCACAGTAGCATGGGTTCGAATCCCGGCGAGGGAAGAACCAAAAATTTGCGAAAGCAAATTTACAGATCTAACATTGTTGGGTTGATGTTTAGACGAGTTCTATATATATATATATATATATAGAACTCGTCTAAACATCAACCCAACAAACGAGTCTAAATTGAAAACTACGTTCAAACCTATGATTGCGTTGGATAAAAACCGCAATTTTATAAAAAGTCAAAAAGGGTACAACATCACCATTAAATAACTATAAAATATACAAAAAATAGATATTTCGGATAACAGATATCCTTCTTCGGTAATTGCACGATGATAAATGAATCATGTCAATTCAAATTGAGACTCTTTCAAAATCTTGATTTATACAATTTAAGCGAACGCTGGAACAATTTTAAAATTTCCAAACACACCGCAAAGACTACAGAAATATGCCAAAAATAAAAATAGGTATTTACGATGTGAAATGGCACAACTTTAGATTTCCAAAGGTTGTGACAGTTGAAATGTTATAACTGCATTGAGGGCAGTCCTCAAACAAAAAAATAAAAAATGTTCTAACCGATCCAGGATGGTATAAATTAGACAACGGTAGGGCAATTACAACAAAAACTACATATTTAAGCCTCCCAAACGAATAGCAGTCTAATAATGATTGAAAAAATAAGTTTTGTATAATGAGGTAAAATAATTGAACGTGGCAACTTACATCATCCCGAATCAATGAAAACCTGTAATTTAAACTGTTATTTTAAAAATAATTTCGAACAGTAAAGCCAGTATTAAATCCGGCGTTGTTTGAAACAGGTGATCACAGGAAATAGAGGGACTCGTTCTATGTTTTTTCATTTATGCCCTCTGGGGAGACTGTCCGTAACTTTCTTATCCAAAATCTTTCCCGAGCGACTCTGTCGACCTTCGACCAACCCTCGTTGTGGTCTATGATCGTGATGGTAAGGTTTTTGAGATCAGCTTGTGTGTGTCCAGGTGATCTCAAATGACGACTTACGGGTAGGTCGGGCTTGCAAGTGTAGTCACAATTTCTTATAACCTCGTTTTGGTCTTTCGAAAAATATCATTGTAATTTTATTTGCTGTAACTCGTTTAAGGCCTTTTTCTGTAACGAAAAAGGAAAGTATGCTAGATACACTTACTGGAAATGTGAGGATATGATTGAAGCTTTAAACTTTCTGCTTGATAACATTTATGTACGTTTCGGGGATAGAGTGTATCGTCAGGTAGTAGGTATTCCTATGGGCACCCACTGTGCCCCTTTAATAGCAGATTTATTTCTATATTGCTATGAATCTCAGTTTATGACCAAACTCAGTAAAGACCCATCATTGTTACATTTGGTTGATACATTCAAAAATACCTACCGTTATCTAGATGATATTTTTTCGTTGAATAATCCAGAGTTCTCTAAATATACTTCAGAAATTTACCCAAACGAACTTACTTTAACTAAATTTAACATAAACAGCAGCAGTTGTCCTTTTCTAGATTTAGACATTTCAATTTCAAACGGGAAACTTCACACTAAAATTTACGACAAAAGAGACGATTTTTCATTTCCTATTGTTAATTTTCCTTTTTTAGACGGCGATGTGCCTTTGGCTCCATCATACGGTGTTTATATATCGCAACTCGTTCGGTTTGTCCGTGTTTGTTCTGATGTCATAGATTTTAACGAACGAAATCAATGCATCACTGGTAAATTGTTGTGTCAGGGATTTCGATACCATAAATTACTTAAAACTTTTACTAAATTCTTTCATAGATACAAAGATTTGATTAGTAAATTTGGCTATACCTGTAGAAAGCTTATTAAAAATGGTATTTCACATCCTAAATTTTATGGTAATATTGTACTTAAAGCGAGGAAATTACTATGTGATCCTTGTAAACTCGTCGAACCTTTAAACAAACTTATAAGTAAGGGTTATCGTACCAATATTGTAATTAGATCTCTGAATATAGTTCACATTGGCACTAATATTGATTTTGTCATTAGCAAATTAAAACATAACTAAATTTCATTATCTTTTGAGGCGAGATGTATAGAGACACAGACACGTTAACTTTTATTTCTAAAGAAGTCGCTCTTCACTATACTACTACCTGTCGATACATTTATTTTTGACATTGCACAAGTCATGTCTTCTTTGACTATTAATGACGTTAAAATACTAAATCCCTGTGATGTGTTTTAGTCGATTTTAGTCTCTGATGCATGATTTTTTACTATTAATTGGTTTTGGCTTTTAACTAGCTGTCAGTAACTGCGAGTACTCTCAAATCGTATTTTCTTGTTAATTCGACCTGTTGATACTGTTTATAATGCTTTTTTGTTATTTTTTTATTTATATGGATCTTGTCTGTACACCAGCTTTGATTATTTGTAATATCTTCAATTTTTCACTTATTCTTACAACATTTGTATAAACTTCAAGATTATAAAAAACCGGGTTTTTTCTAAAGTGAACATTGATTGGTTAAATATTTCTCAGTGATCTCCTGTGTTTGAATTTGTTTGTTAGCTTTTTGGTCATGAATGTTTGTCTCTAATAATTAATTAACTGTGCATTTGTATTCAGATATCGCAGATCAAATTTATTCGTTCATTGTGTAATCATACGTTTTTTGATTGAGTTAAGTCTGCCAATTGATATTTTATCGTATGTTTTTCTATGTTGTGATGGTATGCTATTGTTTCAGAAAAAGGGAGAAGGTTTGGATCCATAAACACGTTTAATCCCGCTGCAAATGTTTGCACCTGTCCTAAGTCAGGAATCTGATGTACAGTAGTTGTCGTTTGTTTATGTAATATATACGTGTTTCTCGTTTCTCGTTTTGTTTATATAGATTAGACCGTTGGTTTTCCCGTTTGAATTGTTTTACACTAGTAATTTTGGGGCCCTTTATAGCTTGTTGTTCGGTGTGAGACAAGGCTCCGTGTTGAAGGCCGTACTTTAACCTATAATGGTTTACTTTTTAAATTGTTATTTGGATGGAGAGTTGTCTCATTGGCACTCACACCACATCTTCCTATATCTACTGTCTGTATTAAATAAATTACCAGTCATTAAGTTGAGTCAAAACATCGATCTCTTCGTATTATATTCAATTTTTCTTCCAAATAATAACTTCTTATATTTGCAAGTTAAAACAGACCAATCATCACTTAATACGCATCGTATAACGTAAGCGCATAGTTACAACATACTATTTAAAGCCCAGATTATAGCAAACAACCATATTGAAATGATTTGTATACTGGAAAAAATGCGTATATGTATCATTTTGCTATTTATGAACACGATGTTCATTGTTGTAAAAGGTGAAACCAGATTGATCTCAGCACATCATCAACCTGACTATGACAACAAGTACGAAGTAAAGAACGCAATTGGAGTCTACCATGTTAGATTTGTGGAATGCAGTCTAAAATGTGTATCAGATACACGTTGTTTATCATTCTTTTACAACAACCTGACGAGAGTGTGTATTTTACACTCAGATCCCTTCACCTTCTCTGTGATGTCCTTATCAGAGAAAGGGTGGAAAGTTTACCTTTCACAAGAACGTAAGTCTATATAAAATACATGTATTGTGTCAAACATTTAAAACTATGTGATTTGTCAGTTTTATTTTTTTGGTTTTGCAATGGTTCGTCAGTTAATTTTCTACTTATCAGTTTGAATATTCTTTTGCACTTTTTCACCTATATTTTTGAATATATAGAATGATTGTAAAATATCTTGAAATTATCAAGGATTTTAAAGTCCAAATTGTCTCAGGTGGCGTTCCACCTGATAGTTATTTCATTTGATAGATTATAACAATTTTCTGCAGTTCATAACCAACTTCAAATATCTTTGTAACTCGAGTCTCCTTGATTGATTAGCGGCACGCACGTTTATCTCTTCCAACGTTAGCAGTCAGGATAAAATTTGTTTTGAAGTCACTATGTATGATACAGTTTCATCGTTTTTAAATAAAGAACCCGTTTTAAAAAAAAAATCATTTTAATATCGGTCAATCATTTTTAAATTGTTCTGACCTTAGACAATTTACACTTGCAGAGTATATTTATTGTTTTAAGTCTCTTTCGGCGATGAACATCTCACCTATTCCCCTAATCTTGTTAATTAATAAACCTTTTTTTAAACTACAGAACTATTTTAACCCTCAGTATTTTGTTCCATGATAAATATAATTACTGTTATTGCATTATTTAACATTATGTCAGGTTTAGGTCGCTGTTTGGTCAACTTCTATTACTACAGAGAACTTGACTTGTGTTATAAATTGGAACCGGCAACTCTAGCATCCAAAGTCGATGAAGGTTCCGTATGTCCAGTAGGTGAGCTGATGCGTATCGATTCCGATGAAAGACAAGAATATATCAAGCTTGTTACAGGTAATAAAGTAAATGAAATTGAAAATGCACTAAAATAATATAAACGTTATTTCTTTCAATGCGTGCAACGTGCAATTCTGAATGTTCCTTCATCAGGAATGATCGTACATATAAGGGGCCATATGAAGGACGCCTACAGGTGCGGGAGTTTCTCGCCACATTGAAGACCCATTGGTGGCCTTCGGCTGTTGTCTGCTCTATGGTCGGGTTGTTGTCGCTTTGACACATTCCCCATTTCCTTTCTCAATTTTATTAGTCGAATATTTGAAAGCCAAGGGTTTACCATAACATAAAAGTATATAAGTAAATTTATATAAGAATTTAATCATAATTGTTTCTTGACTTTGATGCAATAAGATGGCTGTTTCTTCTGATATTCATGGAAACAGAAAAGAACACTTATTTCTTTATACCAACAAATCATAAAATGACCTAAATGATTCAGTTTCAATCATTCGCAATCAATCTCTTATTACTAAATATTTTTTTAACTACATGAAAAAAGGTAATATATAACCTGGCCACCACAATATAGACAAAAACGGTGCTTAAAAGCTGTGTTAAAGCACAAAAAATAAAACCAATCAAATTGATTTAAGTGTTCACAGATGTTCCTATGTCTTTATGATTGTCATAGTACAAACAATCCTCATTGAGATACTTTTGCCTGATAAAATTTACAAGATGAAGTTATTATAAGACTATTATCTCGAATCCACTGATTTTAGAATCATTGGTTCAAAGGTCACGGTAACAGTGGCTATGAAAGAACTTTAACTTTGCAAAAAGGTTATGCAATGGTGTTTATCAGAGATCTTAAGCAATACTTGTTGGAATTATACACCCATGCACGAAAAAGATGTTAACTGAAGTCACTCTGTCAAAAGTCAGCGGCATCAAATGCTTTCTACTAATATCATTCAAAACTATTTCTTTTTCGAAATTGGTACAACTTATTAACTCTTTTGATTATTTATACTCCAGAGAACAAATTTCAGCGAGTGTTATCGTTCATAAATTGAAAGTAACAATGAACCAATAACGAAAGGGTATAGAGCTATGGTTTGAGGTATTTGTTGTTGCAACTGTGTGAAAGGTCGACTCCACAGCGGCAATTTGTATACTTTAATTTTCTCCTCCAACTCAACAAAGACCGGAGCGCGGCCTATATAACATAAGTGCTTCCGCGCTTATGACATTTTGGAATAGTTATTTTACATCCCATCAACTAAATTAAGTTGTAAATATAACGGAATTTGATGAGACTGTCATCAAAGTGAGAGGGTTAGCGCTATCAAACCAGATTAAATCCAGCATTTTCTACATTTAAAAATGCCTGTACCAAGTGAGGAATATGACAGTTCTTGTCCATTCGTTTTTGATGTGTTTTGTTATTTGATTTTGCCATGTGATTATGGACTTTCCGAATTGAATTGCCTCCAAGTTCAGTATTTTTGTGATTTTACTTTTTGAGTCCTGCATGGATTATACAATCATTTCTTAAGGATTTCTTTTCTTTAGTTTTAATTATTACAGACTTACATTTGTTTCAGGTGACATTGGAAAAGTGTACAATAATGGAATATGTATACAAGGTAAACTGGTTCAAGGAAAATGGACTTACAACGATGGATCTACAATGGAATATTTCAGGTGGGAAATCAACAAAGAACCAATTGGATATTGTGAGGTTATCAACATGTCTCGGGGCAAGAAGAACTACATGTGGAGCAGAAAGAGTCTTAGCACAAAATGTACCTACATGTGTGAATATCGATCACTGAATTAACGTTCTGACGTTATTCAAGACACAGAAAAATCTAAAATCTAGGCCTTGTTTTAAGTTTAATTCCTTCAATTTAATTTTCTTTTTAATTTTTTTTTAAGTTCCTTAATTGAAAAGCACTTTACGACCATATGGGCCAATGGCTTAAAAAATTATACATCACTAAAATTTAATTCAGAATAGACAAATGTGTGAAATGTGTCTATAAAACCATATTCATATGCAAACAATCAAGCCCGTATCGTTGATAAATCTTGTAATTGTACGATTGCACATGCCACTACAAGATTAACGATACTTTTATATATGATTTACTGCTACTGTGTCATTCATCGGAAGTCAAAACCATCTTTCATTTTTTTAAGCCATTTTCTAGCTTACCCCATATAAGAACAATTCTATGTTTCAACTTAACAAATTCACGTAAGACTATGGTTTGTGTTAGTTTTCTATTAAATAGTCTCTGGAGTGAAAAAAGAACCTATAATGTTTATGCAGTTTTTAATTCATGTTTCATTTTCCCTTGCTCCAATTTACAGTCGAATTAACAGTTGACATAAAGTAACTAAGAAATGAGCCACCATGCTTACTTGTTTATATCCATCAGTGTGCAAATAATGCAATATATCAACAACAACAAAAGAACCTATTTCATAACTTCATTATAAAGACAGAGTTTCCAAATTTCAGCATCAGAGTATTTGGTCAACTTTGATTTCGGGAAATTCGTATGACATCATGTTTGCAATGACATTAAGCCATACCGAACTATGTGATACATCTCATGACTTTGCTGACGTAGCTATCTGCTATATGTTAAACATTTGTCTCATTAAACAATTAACTAAGATACCTGGAACGATCCAATTTCATAAAGAATATCTTTTGTTACCTTATTGTATCTCGATAGTATTTACCAGTTGTGGGTTGACATTCGCCAACCCGATCACCCGTGGACAGCAGTATACCACACTCTACCGTGGACTCGTCGGTGGGTGTGGATCAAATATGTCCAACCAATGCAAACGAAATATCGTGGACAATAGGACAGTTTCTTTTTTCCTATATAGTTTTCAACAATATCTTTTATAGATTTGACATCAACGTTAATATTTATGTTCATGTAATATATTTGTAAAGGTGACTTGTTACTGTTTTGATGTAATCGATTTTTTTTAAAACCACTGTTGTGTTATTTTTATCGGCTTTATATAAATATGTTTTAGTTATATAAGAGCTTTTCGATCTCATGTTGATGAAATGTCCCTGAACTGTTTAACCTCAAGTGTTAATGTATCTATTTGTGTGTCATTTAATTAATTTTCTAGGGCAACATATTAAAACTCTTTTATTACAGGCGTACAAAAGGCTCACAAAAAGCTCATACAAGCTCTTAACTATAAACTCTTCTATTTGATTGACATTAATGGGAGTGTAATTGTGTATTAACGATATTAGGTTCTCTACAATGCTCGGAGCATCGTCCTAGTATGCCTGGAGGAAGCTAAGTAGAATAAATATATTTTCCCTACCGATTTCTTTTATACGTTCTGTTTGTTTTAAAACATTTCTTTAGAGCAATACGAATCACACCAATTTTTTGTTTATAACATACACAAATGAACAGCAGTCTTTTCTACGATGACAACTCTCGATTTCAAAACTTGAATGTGTATGATTGTGTAACAAAAACAACCATGTCAATTTCAGCATGCATGTTTAGTTAATGTCGAGTCTAAAGCGTATGACAACTCGTACACTTCTGTTTCAAATTGGTTTTGTTATTTGTTTTTACTGTTGAAATTAGTTGTTATGGTTAAACAGATGAGTATTCACCTTGAGGTATGTATTATTGTTGACCATTCGAGATTCTTTTTTTTGTGAACCAGTTTTCAGCTGAATGTGTGATAACTGTATCGTATTACTACACGGGCCTCAAGGGATTTCAACTCGAAAATAAATGCAAAACATGTGCTTTTGTGTCTTTCAAACCCAAATAATATATAGAAATAATGGCAGGATAAAGACAATAACAGTTATTGTTTAGTGTCTTTAAATATCAGCTTTATTTGTGGTCGGCTCAAAACAGGTGTAATAGCTCGCTGTTAAAGGTATGCTATCGGTGCGATTAAGAATACTTATCGGACCACAGATGAATTATCATGTTGTGGTTGGTTAATCGCCGTCACGTGGTGACCCCCTATGAAACCGTATGGGGTAAGTAAGTTTCATATAGGGTTCATGACGCGTTAATATCGACGTCATCTATTAATCTTGTTGTGTTCTCATTGTTTATTTTTCAACAAAACGCCGCAGAAAAAGTCCAGCATCAGATAAATTTGTTATACGATTAACTACGGATCCATAGAGGGTGAATAAAATTCATAAAGGATTCGGCCTCCTGCCTCACCACCTATGGATTTAATTAACCCTCTATGGATCTGTAGGGGGTCAATAGCGAACCATATAACTTATAATATAACCTGCCGATAATCTTAATGGCTACAATGTACATCAATTGTGTCTAGTAGAAAATGTACATGTTTAAACTTTTTTTCACACCTACAGTAAATATATCTGGCATTTCTATATTTATCATGACAGAACAGGGCTTTATATCAGTTACAGCATTTTTTTAAACGACCATTTAATTGGATAGGGTAGACTTCAGAGTAAAATTCAAATTATAAAATGAGGTTTTGATACAAAGCAATGTTCCAATTCCCGTAAAACATGGATTACATTGTACATGTTATTGACGTCACAGCTGAAATTAAAACGTCAGATAAATTTTAAACAACGCCGCCACTCAAAAAATGGAATTTTTTGTTGGTGAAACTCACAAAAAAGTAAAATATAAACATCTCGGAAGTAAGTTTAAATATGTCTGTAGGCCAAGTGAGCTTTTCTCACCACTTTTCGTCCGTCGTCGTCCGTCGTCATTATCTTTTATAAAAATCTTCTCCTCTAAACTGCTAGGTTGAATTTAACCAAATTTGTCCATAATCATCATTAGGGTATGAAGTTTAAAAAATGTGTCCGTTGACCCGGCCAGCCAACCAAGATGGCCGCCATGGCTAAAAAAGATCATAGGGGTAAAATATAGATTTTGGCTTATAACTCTAAAACCAAAGCATTAAGAACATATTTAAAAGTGTTAAAATTGTTCATCAAGTCAAGATATATCTGCCTTTAATTTTCTGTTTAATCGGAGAATCCGTTGTTGGGTTGCTACCCTTTTATTGGTAATTTTATGGAAATTTTACCGTTTTTGGTTATTATCTTGAATATTATTTTAGATAGAGATAAACTGTAAACAGCAATAATGTTCAGCAAAGTAAGATCTACAAATAAGTCAAATGTCCAAAATGGTCAGTCGCCCCTTCAGTATTTATTGCCCTCTAGCATCACCCCCTATAGATTTTACTAACCCTCTATGGATCCGTAGGGGGTCGGTAGCGAACCATTAATGTTGTCTAGTAGAAAATGTACATGTTTAAACTTTTTATCACACCTACAGTAAATATATCTGACATTTCTACATGTATCATGTCAGAACAGGGCTTTATATCAGTTACAGCATTTTTGCATTTTTTTAAACGACCATTTGATTGAATAGGGTAGACTAAATAGTAAAATTCAAATTATAAAATCAGGTTTTGATACAAAGCAATGTTCCAATTCCAATTAAAACATGGATTACATTGTACACTTGACTGACGTTACAGCTGAAATTTAAACAACGCCAGCACTCAAAAATGGAATTTTTTATTGGTGTTATTCACTAGAAAGTTGAATAAAAACATCCCGGAAGTAAGTTTAAATATGTCTGTAGGCCAAGTGATCTTTTCTCACCACTTTGCGTCCGTCGTCGTCCGTCGTCGTTAACTTTTACAAAAATCTTCTCCTCTGAAATTGCTAGGTCGAATTTAACCAAATTTGTCCATAATCATCATTAGGGTATGACGTTTAAAAAATGTGTCCATTGACCCGGACAGCCAACCAAGATGGCCGCCTTGGCTAAAAAAACATAGGGGTAAAATATAGATTTTGGATTATAATTCAAATGTTAAGGAAATTTTACCGTTTTTGGTTATTATCTTGAATATTATTTTAGATAGAGATAAACTGTAAACAGCAATAATGTTCAGCAAAGTAAGATCTACAAATAAGTCAAATGCCCAAAATGGTTAGTCGACCCCTTCAGGAGTTATTCCTCTAATGGTCAATTTTAACTCTTAAATTTTAACTCTTCATTTTTGTACTTGTTTGGCTTTATAAATATTTTGATATGAGCGTCACTGATGAGTCTTATGTAAACGAAACGCGCGTCTGGCGTACTAAATTATAATCCTGGTATTGTAAATAACAAGGATAACCCCATTGAAAATATTTCAGATCATAGCTATGCATTATTGAGCTCATGTTTCAATGAGAAGACAGATACCAGAGTGTTGTGTTTCTCTAAGATACGCCACACAAAAATTCACAACAGAATATTGATCAGTACACTTGAAACAGATGTTGTATTGTCTGTTTCTTGTTTAAACAGACTGCAGATAGAACAGTTGTAGATAGGCTTCAAAAGAACTCAAAAGTCCATAATGCATTCACCGAATATGACATGCAGTTTTAGATTTTCGCTGTTTATACTGTAAATTCATGATGTCTCTAGTCTGGCCAACGGATCAGAGTTGTCCTACTTTGAACGATAAATTGTTAAAATTAGTTGACATGTGTCACGTGTAGAGAAATTTCACTTATGACCAGAGCATGATTGGGTTACATACTTCTTATTGGTCATGGCAGGGTCAGCACGAACTTACGTATAAGTGCGTTGTGATCACTTATGTTTATCATCAGCAGTTTATGTGTTAACTTGTTATTCTTATCAAATAATCTTACAGGAGGAATTAACCCCTACGTCAAAGGATATTACAACTCTTAACTGACCAAGTACAACCTCTCAACATCTATAAATGATGAGTAGAAAAAGCGCTGGAATACCAGTATTCAAACTTCATTTAAATACTTCAGCATCAATGAAAATTATGCACTTAAGTTAAAGACGAAGTTAAAAAACTATTTATGCAAACAGATGCAATCAACATATTATCAAACTGAGCTGAATACTGATTTCAGAGGCAATAAACTATATGGAAACAAACTTAGAACTTATAGACTTTTTAAAAGCAGATTTCGCTTAGAAAATTAACTTTTGCGGGAAATTTTTAAATATAGATATTACTAAACGAAATTCCATATCAGTGCTCACGATTTAAAAATTGAGAGGGAAAGGTACAAAAATCTGACAATGTCAGAACGTATCTGTAAATTGTGTGGTTGAAGATGAAATTCCTTTACTTCTTCAGTACCACAAACTTTCAAATATTCGTTTCAACTTTTTAAATGAAATAAAACAACGGTTTACAAATTTCAGTGGTTTAGATATTAAATCACAATTTATTTGACTGATGTCTCTGAAGATATTTTCATAGTCCAGAAACTCGGAGAATTATTGGAAAATTTATCCTCATATAGGAAAGTTTCCTTAAATAATATAAAGATATAGTAATGACCAGTGACCCCTCTTTTTTTTATAACATTGTGTCTTAATCATATTGAATCACTTGTAATCATTTGTATGAAATTACTATTGATTGTTCTGCTCCTTGTGGGCGCTTTGATTAGCAATAAAATATATTTGAATTTGAATTTATGACGTGAACAGTCTATCTGAATGTGGAAATGTATTACCTTTGTAAATTTATAGGCAAAGGAACATGTTGATTACAAAAACGTGCATCTGGGTTTCAAGCTTACAAGACAATTATAACTATAGACATCTGATTTAAACTGCAACCTTAGTTAAAATCATATTTTAATCTGAATACTTGGTTCAGAGCAGAGTACCACCAAGTCCGTAAAATATTTTTCAAACTTATGAAAAAATCCGTCTTCAACAGTGCAAGGGGAAAACATCAGGAAATGAGTGGTTAGTGTTGTGGTTTGTATGAGAAGGTAGGCTTTGAAGTAAGTAGCTCAACATAATTTCTAGGGTGGAACAACTTGGGCAATCTTAACCAAAAAACATTATAGTTAATATTTACATAACTTAAGGCAATAGTGGTATACCAGTGTTCAAAAGTCATAAATCGATTGAGAGAAAAAACAAATCCTGGTTACAAATACAAAAACGTGGGAAACACACCAACTATAAGATGAAAGCGAAGGAACAAAAATAACAAATGTCAACATACATAACTACAAACTAGTTGATGACAACTGCTATATTCCTGACTAGGTACGTGCATTTTTGGACAACTTGGTGGGTTGAACCAGGTTTAATGGTAAACCAATTGCAAGCCTCCCGCTTTATGACAATGTTTAATAAATATCACAAAAATAACGAAACTTCATGACAGAATTACAGAACAAACAATCATTAAAACATTCATCACAGCTGATCACCAAACCAATTGAAGACCTCCCGTCTTTTCTACCATTTCCTATAATGTTTACTCACTTTCTCCTGAGTTTGCAATCGATTACATATTGAACAAGAATTGGAACACTAAGGAATATTTAACTTAAATGACAAAGGAATATGATCACCACTTCAGACTCCTATCTGAAGACAGAAATTTGTTTGGGGAAATGCTCCCGTTAACTTGGCAGATGATATTTTTGAGAACGGAGTGCGATACAAAGAAAAAACTAGGATTAGTGGAGTTCAAGGTCAAGTAACGCATTGACAAATATGAGCCAAAAGACCGTGATGAGTAAAATACGGCCTCTAAATAAATAAACAAGTCAATAGATGGTCCATCATTAAAATAAGGAGTTAAATATGGTTCATTACAAAGGCCTCTAAATAAACTTACAAAGTCAATAGTTGGTCAATCATCAAAACGCAGACTATTCAAGCGTGAGAATAGTTAAGCAGTCTGGTTTCATCTTTCCAGCTACGTTATATTTGCTATATAGAATTTATTAAAATTGCATAAGGTTAAAAACTTGGACGAGTAATCAGAAATAACATCTGTCAATGTTGACAAAAAATGCATTCGGAATGCGAAAAGACAAGTTCAAATATGATGTTTTGTATCGTCCTCATAGTTAGTTCTATCATTAAAAAGATTAGTTACAATGATTTAAAAGTGTTTTGTACTTTTTGTTTCTATATTGGTCCTGTTATAGATTATCGATCACTTTTATTGGCCCTGGACACTTCAAGTCTTGGGTCAAATACAGCTAACCTCGAATTTATAATAGGGCAAAAGCTGAAAAGTCAGTAAATTACAATATACCATGAAATTATTTATATGATACTTATATTACTATCTAGGCAATGGCAAACACCAAAACATGCACTTAACGAAAGACGAAAATAGAAAATGAATTATGAAATCTACAAACGTAATAATGCTTTAAGAAAAGATAATAAGTTCAAAAGAGTTCTTCCTTCTAAAATACCTTGTAAATTAAATGCAATCAATTTGATTGACTTCTCTATTAACAAAAAACACATGCTAAAATCATTTTAAGTTAATAGTTTGGAATAAAACTCTTTGTTTGTTCAATGGAAGTTTCAGTTTATCATATTTGCTATAATTGTTTATTTAAACAGCTATATGTGCCATACTGCTGGTCACCCTCTGCAGCAAGATCGTTCAGCGACAGTTTAGCGTTAGATGTAGGTTTATTGTATAGTAAATGTAATGTGTACAGTACAAAGTGTCTTCATTGTTTTATAAATAACATAAAATTAATTACTTTAAGCATTTTATCGTCATAATATTTTAACTTGTACTTGCAGCTATTACATATGGGAATACAGTTAACGTTGATTTATATAACATTGTGCAATTTGTAGGTCGTTTCATTGAAAAACGCATATAATAGTGTTATTTTTATCCCCAAACGTGTACCTTTGTGAGTAACGAAGCACATCACAACATTAGGTAAGTCGTTTATATAATACTACAACATCTTGTCTACGTATAAGTAGTCTCTACATGCTTAATACCCTTTTTCAATTCTTGGAATAATAGTGTATTTGATCGTTCAGAAATTGATGATGTAAATTTCTAACATTTGTTGGTTTAGATCGATCCTTGCCTCTAATTCCTCTAAGAACATGTAGCTAAATATAAATGAAGCAATCATGACGATAGTTTGTGATGGGGTTCGTGTTGCTTAGTCTTTTGTTTTCTATGTTGTGTCCTCTATACTATTATTTGTCTGTTTGTCTTTTTTCATTTTTAGCTATGGCGTTGTCAGTTTTTTTCGATCTTTTGCCAATATTTTAGCAAACAACAATGGCAAGTTTAAATGTAAATATGATCTGTTGGAATTTTTCACTCATCAGATTAACCACTCTAGAGGTCATTTATTTTCATTTGAAGATGTACGTTGTACGTTTGACAGATAATTTGATAAGTTATATACTTGCAAGCATTGATTAAAATATTATATCCCATTTTACCTGTTACACGATACTATTTTACACATATAGATTTTCTTAACTTCCATTAAATTTATTTAATATTTTTTTGTGATATTACATAATCCATAATACATGCTTTTTTACATGTAATACACAAAAATTCATATAAACTTTTTGTATTTTTGTTATAAAAAGACTTCACGACAATCTTAACAGAGGTGTTTATCAGATCAGAGGATATTCTGAATCAGGATTTGGGTTATATGTATAGCAATAATAATCTTATGCCTCCTGTCGGGTTGTTACTAATGGAAGAAATGTACTGTGTTTCAAAATCAAACTTACTAGTTCAATAATTTAAGGGAGAATACTTTAACACTGTCAGTTGATTTAGAGATCTTTTCTTCTCTTGTTTACAAAATTTGCCAGATGATCGGAATCCTCTGGTTTTAACCATGTAGGGCTATTAAAAATATTGCCCATTAACCCCTACTTTTCTTTCAAGAATTTGATTACATATACAGTGAAACCTGTCCAAACCGAACACCCACGGGACTTTGTGTTTTGTTCGGTTTTCACAGGTGTTCGGATTGTAGAGGTAAACGGAAGTCGACACCAAAATAATTTTGGTATTAACTGACAAGGGATAATAGGTGACACAACAGACGACAGTTTTATTTTTGTGTTGATTTAGATGTAAATGGAAAAAAAAAAGATGAAGATAGACGTATTGCTACATTGTTGTTTCAAAATCAAACGCCATTCCGTCAATCACGCTCCTCTTTGTGAAATGTCCGACCTGAAGCGATTTTGATATTTATAATTATTTTCTCATCCGTTAATTCATTGACCAATTCAGATTCACAGTCACTGTCGAATGACGATTCCGTAATTAAATCGGGAACGTCATTGTACACACGAGTTCTCGGACTAAACTGGTCACCAACTGATTGTTACTTCGGCAAACGATAAGAGTGAAACAGCAACAGGGGTCCAGTTTATTCTCGGACTTTATCGTTGCTAAATAGCTAACGACAGTCTTCGGGAGCATACGAATCAAATATATAGGGCCTCTAAAGGGAATCCAGCAATCGAAATCCATTGACCTCGTTGTGTTGCACGACTTCTAATCCAGTGAAAGACTTTGAAACTATTATTTAATTAAATAGTTTAGCTACAGAATGGCAGTTACGGTGTTGTGGCCGTAATTATTTGAGTAAGGTGTATTTAATTGATCTGAGGGAAAGTTCCTTTCTTGTCATTATGGGCGATTGGGGTAGCTGATCAGTTGAACGTTTCTTTATAAAAAAAAATCCCTTTATAATGGACACATACATGCTAATTAGTGTGTAATAACAAATCACAAGTTCATTAACCTAAAATACCCTGGGGGATACTCTGTCATCCCGGTTTGTTTAATTAAATCATGCAAATAATTATTATATTTTATTGTTTTGATTGCTATCGATCGATTTTGACAGGTAATTTTTATATACAAATTTACTAACGAGCCTTCTAAAAGCGTTCGGAATTCGGTGTTGACAGGGTTTGGTTTTTTCAGGTTAGATTAACGTCAATTGATAGGGAAATTTTGTGGGACTTTGAAAATTGTTCGGTTTAAACTGAAATTCGGTTTTATCAGGGTTCGGTTTACCCAGATTTCACTGTAGTTAAAAATGTTATCTTGGGAAATCTTATAAAACCCATAGGTATTTTTTCATTATATTTGAAAGAAAAAAGGTGCAAATGTTATATGTATGAACAATCTAGAAAAAATTATGTTCCGCAAAACTTTTAATGGTGTATATTTCGAAACTAAGAACACTTATTTTTTCTGCTTTTTTAATTATTTTGTTTAGATACTATTCATTTAAAGTCTTGTAAAAGGCTTGTTATTTTGAACAGAGTAGCAATCATCCCTTAACGAATAAAAAAGAGCATGAAGGTGCATATACCCGTTTCGTTATTAAGTTCCAGTGGCAAATATAACAAGTTTTATATGTGAATTGAATACAGTATCTTATATAGGACCGACATGTTAATCAGCAATTGCAATGAGTTACATGTAATTCGAATGATTCGGGGTAGTCATGCCACAGAATCGGGTTACTGTGACAGTTTTCTGACAACATCGCGTAGTCTTTTTCTTACTTGAACATAAGACATAAATACTAGAAGTGAAAACCAATGTTCAAGTCTTTGGTTTGTCTCGCCGGTGTATTGAGCCCTCCATCTGCTGCACTCGAAGACATGATTCATCCATTTATGCGGATATAAAGATTTGGTGGTTTTTTTCCATTGAAGACCTATTTGAAAATTGATCATGATAAAGAACGACATACAGGTGTAAGTTTTGGCTAGTATTATTCAAAAATAAGGTCTTATCTCAATTCTATAAATCAGAGAAAGCGTACCAAGGGCAATTAAAAATCATCAGTTAACAAAAACAAACAGAGAAAAAAAAGCTTTAAGAAAAACAAAGAATAATATACAGTAAACGTATACTACACTACACTACAAAGGAAATTAGGGCATGAACGAGGCCTAGCCAAATGCAACGGCTTAGAACAGCTGTTCTGGAATTAAGACGAACAGGTTCTTATCTTTAGTTTGAGTAAAAGCGAATCCAGTCAAATGCCAGAGCTGAGTTCATTTGGTCTGGAATGACAAAGGGCATATCCGGTTAAACTAATGCTCCTAAGCACAACCATTTTTTTAAAAATCGGCTTGGCTTGTTTACTCATATATTTAGAATATAAGTTCAGGATTATTTGGGTAAATTGAATTATGTTAAAAATAGCACATCAAAAAGTATCTCTTTCTGAATCTATTTAATGTCACGGTCAAATATATATAAATGCACAAGTATCTCTCTCTCTCTCTCTTTCTCTCTTTCTTTTCTATAGATACGATATGATCCGATACGATACGATATGTATGGTTGACAAATGTGAACACTCCAATTGAATTCCTAAATAATGTGTACGATTGCCTTAAAAGAGGGACGAAAGATACCAAAGGGACAGTCAAACTCATAAAAAAAAACTGACAACGCCATGGCTAAAAATGAAAAAGACAAACAGACAAACAATAGTACACATGACACAACATAGAAAACAAAAGAATAAACAACACGAACCCCACCAAAAACTAGGGGTGATTGCAGGTGCTCCGGAAGGGTACGCAGATCCTGCTCCACGTGTGGCACCCGTCGTGTTGCTTATGTGATATCAAATCAGGTAAATAGTCTAATTCGGTAGGTCACATTCATGAAAGGGAAAGGGATTGTAGTTTCGACGTAAGGAACATATCCGATATTATTTGTGAAACGGTTATTCCATAACGGTCAACCAACTCGTAAAATTTACGAAGGGATGATTTCAACTTCACCATTTGGAACTCTTGGTTTAATAGCTTCCTTGTTAGCAGCAACCCTCTATCAGGAAAAGCATGATAGGAAATGCAAGCACGGGAATATCGTATCAATTAGCAGATATATACCCCGTATGCAGGTGCTGCTGGAATGTTGCTACTTAGATATGGAAAGTTCACAATTGGAAAGCTAAAATCATCTCTTTTGTCGTAAAGTTTTGTTTTCAACCGACCCTCATTGTCAATTTGTAGATGTAAGTCAAGATATGGAGCCCACTTAATCTGTAGTATCCTTTATCGCTAGTTCTTAAAGTACACTAGTCGATGATAAATATGTGATACAAGAGATAATGTCTGTTTTGATGCTTGTTTCATTAAGTAATTGCATCTTCTGCAAAAGAAAATGCCTATACCAAGTCAGGAATATGACAGTTCTTATCCATTCGTTTGATGTATTTGAGCTTTGGATTTTGCAATTTGAGTAGGGAAATTTCCGTTTGGGATTTTTCTCGGAGTTCGGTATTTTTGTGATTTTACTTTTTGCGACAAAACTTTAAAAATATTGAAAAATTGCAATTTGCTTAGTATAAGATACCATTAAAAATAATTTAAACAATTTTTTCCTCTTATGTACGTCATAAATAATCACGATATTACGGTTTTAAAGATCCAATAATGTATTATGCAATCTGATGGTACAGTAATCCCACATTACTGAAGCTCAACCACTCAGTGATTTGATGATTCCTGAAAAATAGATAAAAACAATGAATTATGTATCCTAATGTTCCTAAACCTCATACGTAATGCATCACATCGTGGTTGTCAATTAAATTATTGAAGGGTAAACCATACAATCCATATTTTCAATGCTGAACATTGAATTTTAAGGTAAGTCTTTTTTTCGGTTAGATATAATGTGAAAATTGAGAAACATTTTTATTAACTTTCATACCATCATTTTAAGTAATTACAGACATTCTGTGTTTTTATAATAACAAAAGAAAATTGAAAAAAATCGATCGAATTCCATTTTCTCTCTGTACTCATAAAGGCGGTAAGACAAAAGTGCAGAAAAAAACCTTATGGGAGTATAAACACACAATGATAGTAAATGTTTTTCAATTACACTCATTGTTTGAGATTTTTCCAAAGGCAAACAACTGCTATAGGTTAGTTAACAACTGTATACAAACAAAACAAGTGAAAGCAGCATTTTGTAACGTACGTCCATTGTTTGGACTTCGTACAATACAATACAATACTTGCCAATTATGTCGTCCAAAGGAACAGACCAATTTACAAGTATAACAAGCTGAGGGCATAAATGTTCAATATATATTTGGGCACGGAATGAGTCTAATAGAGCCGTAATATAACTGCGCTAGTACTTTTTTTGCTCCCCCTAGAATTTGAAATCTGTAGAATTCATTTTCGGCCATAAACAAGCATCACACGAGCTTATTAGGTGTTACTTAGATTTAAACTTCTCTGACTACCCTACTCCTTTTTATGAAATAATACGATTAATACAGCTCTAATACTACCAAAACGGCATGTGTCATACTGGAGACGTCATACGGGTATACGTGTTTCAGGTCAATATTATACAGTATACCTTGAATCTGTACCAGTGCCAGTACAGAAACAGTTAATAACACTATACATGTATAATACGAACTAGTTTACCTGTGTATGAGCTATACTATACTCTTTTAGTCCCAATTCAAGTATTTTAAAACAATTTGTTTTTATATAGTTAACTTTAGTAGGATGTATATTTCGCATCAACAATACGAATTTGGGTTTTCATCTTAAAATTTAAAATGAGCAAATTGAGATAATACAACTGTGCATGTCTGTCAGAAATGAAACTGCATGGATCTACAGATTGGAAATTATGATCATTCGTACCAAGTCAAAAGACATATATCATAATCGTATATACGTCAATAAAACTATAATAATCGGTAATTTCAAATGTAACTATTAATTTTTGTACAAAAAAATGAAATATACTACATTTGAAAATTCGTTATGCCAGGGATTGTTTTTGTTGTTAAAATGATGTACATTTATCCTGCAATCGATCTTTCTACTACATAAATACGGGTTGGCTGATAAAATGATCAAATACACGTAGACTAGAAGTTTTAAATCTCCTGGTACAAAAACAATGTATTATGCTTCTGTTGCAAGCGAGCGGGTGAAATCAAGTTACTGTTTACCTCGACAGTTGAATTTGGGGTCTTCATTACGGTTCGCGTTTTAAGTCATGCCAATTTCATTCAACAACGATTTGGATACGGGAGGGTGAATTATATGTTTCATCTCAATTTCAAATTACACGATAAACAAATTCGTACATCGTTGGAAAATCTAAACGGTAGTTTAGCTCGGCGAGCTTTGCTTTTCTTGTTTTAAAGCCCAAGTATTTAAAACTTTCCTACACTATTAATATTGTATAAGTATACGTTAATAAACCACTAGTTAAATGTATCTCTATCATTATTATCAGAATTTAAACAAAGAAATACGGTAAATGATATTATTAATTATTCTATTTTTCTGGTTAAAGACAATAGCATAACGATAATAGCGGAAATGAACAATCTTTTAGTCTGCTGTTGATCGATTTCACAAGCAGAATATTTGTGTCGCATTGTCATTTATCCTGGTAACTTGGTGCATAAAAAAATTAATTGATATGAATTCGGTTAAACTAGTCACTTTGCGACACTCCACTTTGGATGCATAATTCACTTGTTTTGTTTTTATAGAAACAAATGTTTAAGAGTTGTTTAAATGACTGATTTGATATCGACCGTATGTTGTTATAAAGCAAATAATTCTTATACAATGTACTTTTAATGATATGAAATATTATATGTGTCCCTCGAGATTTATGTTTGAATTTGGGCTCAGATTTGCCTGAACGTACTTTAAAGTCACTGTTGACAAGCGGATAATGGTAACTGAAAATACCACGATCTCAATATCGCGGAGAGGAATCCAGAAAAGATGTTTACTTCTTAATATTTCACAGACTCATTGCAAATGTTAATAACGAAATGATGACTGAGGGCCCTCATGGGGTTTTTGATTATGTGATTACTTGGCCGTTTTTTTTAATGATTATTTGATTATTAAGCCAAATATTTCATGATTATTTGATTACCTAGGACTGTATTTTTAGTTTATGATTATTTGATTACTAAAGATAGCAAATATTTAATGATTATGTGATTATATTGGCAAAAAAATGGTAATTATGTGATAACTAGGACCCCCCCCCCCCATGAGGGGCCTAATGAATGAGAAATGTTAGCCACGTGTATGTAAAAAAAAGAAATAAAGTGGGAAATATCTTACCTGGATTCCCCTCCGCCATATTGGAATTGTGGTAACTTCATTTACCACCATCCGATTGCCAACAGTTGTAGTGTAGACAAACACCCGTAGAACCTCTTAGTTATTTACTTAGAGTATTGTATAGAAAGGCAAATGCAAGACTTCATATTTCGTACCTTTTCATCAAAGACAGAAGCGCACTCCAAGGACTCAACACATTATTTTATATATTGTAGACAAATATAGGAATTCTTAAATATTTTGCACTGAACTTTTTTGTCAATTGCATGGAGAAAAATTTGACGTACTAAACTCTTGTTAGAGCAATACTTCTTGCAAATTCAAATATTTTTTCAGTAACTACATAAATGCGGTAAGACAAGAACGCAGAAACAAACCTTATGGGAGTATAAACACACAATGATAGTAAATGTTTTCCGATTACACTCATTGTTTGAGATTTTTCCAAAGGCAAACAACTTCTATAGGTTAGTTAACAACTGTATGAAAACAAAGCAAGTGAAAGGAAAAAAATTGTAACGTACGTCCATTGTTTGGTCTTCGTACAATACAATACAATACTTGCCAATTATGTCGTCCAAAGGAACGGACCAATTACAAGTATAATGCACTGAGGGCATACATGGTTAATATATATTTAAGCACGAAATGAGTTCATTTGAGCTTCAATATAACTGCGCCAATACTTCTTTTGCGCCTTTTAGAATTTGAAATCTGTAGAATTCATTTGCGGCGATAAACAAGACTCAAACCGTTTTATCAACTTTTACTTTGATGTAAACATCACTGACTACCATACTCCTCTATACATTTTATAGTTTACCTGTGTCTGATCCATGTTACGATATGGGATCTAATTCGCCACTGAAATTGATTGTGCACGAGTCATCTGTATATAGCCTTCAATAGCATGAGTTAACCTTACCAGCCAATTAAAGTGTACAAATGACATATACTATACTCTTTTAGTCCAAATTCAAGTATTTAACTTTTTTTTTATATAGTTAACTTTAATAGGTTGTTTATTTGACATCAACCATGCACATTTGGGTTTTTCATCTTAAAATTTAAAATTAGCAAATTGAGATAACATAAGTGTACATGTCTGTCAGAAATAAAACTGCATAGATCTTACAGTTTTGGAGGATGTGCATATTTAAGTCGAAAATGAATTTCCTCTTAAAAAATTAATGTCATAATAAAACGAAAATATAAATTGTAATCCATCTTTCTACTACACAAATTGAATACGGGTTGACTGATAAAATGATCAAAAACACGTTAACTTGACGATTTTAATATCCTGGTAAAAAAACAATGTATTATATATGCTTCTGTTGCAAGCGAGCGGGTGTAATCAAGTTACCATTTACCAGTACTTAGAAGGTGGAATTTGGGGTCTTCATTACGGTTCGAGTTTTTCGTGTCCATAATACTAGATGTGATATTAACAAAATGTATTGATTGCGTCATTGAGGTTCGCATTTTGAGTCCGCGAGTAATGCTTTTCTGTTTCAAAAGCTCAAATATTGCATTTGAAATTTTCCTACACTATGAATATTGCATGTGTACGTTGATTAACCATTTAAAAGGTGAATGTATCTCTTTTATTATTTTCAGAATTTATACAGAGAATTGTTGTAAATGATATTATTGAATTACTCTAGTAACAGACAATAGCATAACGATAATGACGGAAATGAACAATATTTTAGTCTGCTGTTCATCGATTTCAGAAGCAGAATATTTGTGTCGCATTGTCATTTATCCTGATAACTTGGTGCATAAAAAAATTAATTGATATGAATTCGGTTAAACTAGTCACTTTGCGACACTCCACTTTGGTGTAACCTGATGCTTAATTCACTTGTTTTGTTTTTATAGAGACAAATGTTTGAGAGTTGTTTAAATGACTGATTTGATATCGACCGTATGTTGCAATAATATAAAGCAAATAATACTAATACTTTTAATGATATAAAATATTATATGTGTCCCTCAAGATTGACGTTTGAATTAAAGCTCGGATTTGCATGAAAGTACTCTATAGTCACTGTTGACAAGCGGATGATGGTAACTGAAAGTACCACAATCTCAATATGGTGGAGAGGAATCCCGGTAGTGATAGTGTTGGCTATGAACAAACTCCCGTAACACCTCCTAGTTATTTAGTTATTGCACACAAAAGGGGGGGGCAAATGCCAGACTGATTATTTCGTCACTTTTTATCATAGTTTATTATTTGTTAAGAATCGCACTACAAGGACCCGACACAGTTTTTTTCTTTATTATGGTTAAATATTGTGGAAAAATATAGGTATCCTTAAATATTTTGCACTGAACTCTTTTGTCAATTGTATGGAAAAAAAGTTGACGTAAACTCTTGTTAGTGCAATATTTCTTGCAAATTGAAATATTTGAACAAAATGTTTTGATTGTGTAATATTTTGCGAAGTTTTATTTAACTATACTACTTGTTTAAGAGAGCAGTTTACGCACACGTACATGTATCGTATATAGTATAAGATGTACAAAAGTATTCTTGCGTCATGAAATGTCTTTGAGAAACAGATATGCATTTGTATTCAGATATCGCAGATCAAATTTATTCGTTCATTGTGTAATCATACGTTTTTTGATTGAGTTAAGTCTGCCAATTGATATTTTATCGTATGTTTTTTTCTATGTTGTGATGTTATGCTATTGTTTCAGAAAAAGGGAGAAGGTTTGGATCCATTAAAACGTTTAATCCCGCTGCAAATGTTTGCACCTGTCCTAAGTCAGGAATCTGATGTACAGTAGTTGTCGTTTGTTTATGTAATATATACGTGTTTCTCGTTTCTCGTTTTGTTTATATAGATTAGACCGTTGGTGTTCCCGTTTGAATGGTTTTACACTAGTAATTTTGGGGCCCTTTATAGCTTGTTGTTCGGTGTGAGCCAAGGCTCCGTGTTGAAGGCCGTACTTTAACCTATAATGGTTTACTTTTTAAATTGTTATGTGATGGAGAGTTGTCTCATTGGCACTCACACCACATCTTCCTATATCTACATATAGTATTATAGACACGAAAAATCGAGAGACAAAATTTTTATTAAAATTAGCTAATAAATTCAGATGATGATGGCGGCTTTTTAAACAAAATAATTTGCCGCTGTACACGATTTTCTAAATAAAGGATGGTTGACACATTAATTTAAAATAAATGCGTGATCATTCAACGTTTGGATAATACAAAACTATTTATAAACTTGAGGTTCATTTTACTTCTGGTATTTATCACACTGAGATGACTACACTTATATTATTTTCATAAAGTATCCTACCATTAATCCCAAGGTCCATTCTCGTTAAATTGACTTAAATTGACTTTTTAATTCAATAATTTAAATGACATTTCATGGACTTATACTGTATCTACTCTTCATTTGCTACCTCAGATGGTTTTAGTTTGGTGTGATTTTGATAATGGATTTCTATATACATAGTGGATTTGGAAACAAGTTTTGCAACTTATATTAATCCCTTTCCACTTTGCGGGTGCGAGTGCAGCCTTGTAGTGGTATTAGCCTGCTCTTTTTCGACATCTACAAGGGTGTCTTTAACGTGCAAGAGATATGGGTCTCTCTTAACACGGGTCAGCCATTTATCGTCCCCTTCCGACGGACTATCATCGTTTCCTCGAGACCATATTCGCAAATGATGTCAAGGGAGAGCCGAAAATTCACAATATAACTATAAACATAAAAAACGTGGTATGATTATCAATAGGACAACTTTTCACCAGAGATCAAATGGCTTACAGTAGGCAAAATATAGGTCATCATGAGATCTTCAACAATAAACAAATCCCATACCTTATTGTAAGCTCCAAAAAGACACAGACAGCTTGTTGTTCGGTGTGAGCCAAGGCTCCAAATGAAGGCCGTACCTTGACCTATAATGGTTTACTTTTATAAATTGTTATTTGGATGGAGAGTTGTCTCATTGGCACTCACACCACATTTTTCTATACCTATGACAAAATAACTTAGTGAGAGGAGATGATTGAAAAAGCGGATGGTGAAGTTACAGGATAGCATAGCTTCTTTTTTGCCTGAGTAGTTCACGTACAAATGAATTAAGTATGCCTTATATATAGAGAGAAAGAAACAATTCGTCAAGAAGTGTAGCACAGTTGATCCTCAAAGGAATGCCGATTGCTTGTTCAAAGTCTACCGAATATAACAAATGTGTTGGGAGTGTAAGGACATGTTTGTCAACAAACTATCGGCATTCCCATGGGAACCAAGTGTATCCCTCTTCTTGCTTACTTGTTCCTTTATTCTTTTGAGGCTGCCTTCATACATGAACTTAAGGTTAGTAATGTCCTTTCCACTATATAAATGATGTTATACTGCAATCAGCTAGTTTACTGTACAGATAAAGCTATACGTATAAACGTTAGCTTTATACGTCAATGACCCCAACTGACATATAAGCCCCACCTCCTTATTGTATTTCATCAACTACATCACTTCACGACCATGACAACGTAAAGTAACAATGGTCAAACTTTTTTCAATTTAAACTATTATGTCTTCAAATTGGTTATTTATATATCATGTTTATCAAATGTTATTAAGTTCATTTTCCCTTTCTAATTCCCTAATACGCCAATGTCTTACCACCTGGACTACGCTCATAGGGAAATACCCCAAAATGGTACCTCAAGAGGGAAATTCCAAACACTTTTTTTAACAATTTTTGTTACATGTTTTTTTCAAATTTTCATTTTTTTTTTTCGATTTCAGTATAAACACAATATACGTATAGTGTCTTGAAATATGAAATTTATTTGTATTCGGCACGAAACGGGAAAATACTCGGTAGAACCTCGCATTTTCCCGTTTAGAAGCCTCATACAAATAAATTTCATATTTCAAGACACTATACGTATATTGTCTAACTATCTGACTTAACAAAATAACGCATCTATCTAACATCTTGACTGACATCTAAAAATTGACAATGAGGGTTTATTGAAAACACAACTTTAAAGCAACAAAGACGATTGCAGCTGCTTCCAAATTGTGAACTTCGTACAACTTCCTTACGTTATAGGCCGTAGAACGTCGATTTTTTACATTTGTTACTACCAATTAATTTTAACGGATTGTTTAATGTCATAAATCTGAAGTCCGTTATCCCATGATTATTTTACATCATTTAAACGGAAATGCATGTTCATGTTCATGTACATGTACTAACAGTTTTTTTTCGAAAAATCTATGGAGTAGAAATAAATTTTATCATCGATTTAAGGAAGTTCGCTTCCCGGTTTCAAAATAAACAAGCTTTTCATAACACTAAAATATATTGATAGGGGATTAATAAAGTATTCAAAAGAGTGGAACAAATATATAGGGTCCGTGTGCTTGCAAATATTTCCGAGATATTAGCCATTGAAATTTTGGCGGGAAAAAGTTCTCTGTTGGTTCTACATAGCTTTCACATTGAAAAGTTTATGTTCTCAAAAACTATAAAAAATAACAAAAAGTTTATGAGACTTTTTCAAACAGCTTATACATATACATGTGAAATATTCATGAAAAGAAAAATTCCAAAACATGACAAGAGAACACCCTTAAGACAAAGGACAAGGTATGATAAGAGGCGTTTTTGGCCCCCTTCATAAATAAGTTTATATATACATCGTTGATAGCCTTAGGATAGAAACTCTTAAAAACTATGATTTTTTTATGTTCCGGTGAAAGGAAGGTTGCCTAGCAACGGTTTTAATAAATAGCCAAATTATCACATATGCATTGCTTTCTCATTACACATTAGCATAATTCAAAATAGTATTGTTTGTTTAACAATAACTTGAGTTTGCAAAGGAAAAGTCACTTCAATTCCAGCTTAAAAAATGCTTAGCAACAACCTAGCAACAAATATTTTCCCTAGCAACGGTTCAAAAATTTGTAATTTCGGCTATATGAGGTATACATATAGCAATATTTAAAGATTTAGCTACCGTAAATGACTTTTCTTTCGTATATATGATGTCTGAGTCATCATTATTTTTTTCTCAAGAAAATGAAATTGACCATAGCAACCAAAATGTTGCTTAGCAACACCCGAAAAAGATAGAAATCAAATTGAACTACAGAAAAAAAATATTTTTAATTGTACAAATTAGAGTAATTAGGGAATTTCTCGCTACATTGAAGACCTGTTGGTGACCCTATTTTTGTTTTTGGTATCATATTTATATCTTGATGAAGTTAATAATAAAAATCATATGCTGTTACCAAAAACAGTGTTGAGATCTCAAAAAAAAAGATTTAACCCGGCAGCATAGAAGTCAGGAGCCTCTGACCTCTGTAAGTGTTTTATGATTTTTACTTTTAGTTTCTTGTGTATAATTCGGAGTTTAGTATGACGCCAAATATTACTGAACTAATATACATATTTGATTAGGGACCAGCTGAAAGATGCCTCAGAAGTAGAAGTTTTTCGCGGCATTGAAGACCTATTGGTGGCCTTTAGTTATTGTATGCTCTATGGTCGGGTTGTTGTCTCTTTGACACATTCCCCATTTCATTCTCAATTTTAGTTTTTAAATAAAAGATAGCTATCAATGAATTGGTCTCTTTAATAAAAAAAACCCAACATAAATACAAATTATGTGAGAATGTGTCCCCAGTATAGTATACCATGAAAATGGGGCAGCATCTCTAATTTGGCATTAAGATTAGAAAGATCATATCATACGGAACATGTGTACTAAGTTTTAAGTTGATTGGACTTCAACTTCATTAAAAATAACCTCGAAAAAAACCTTTAACAGATGGACGCACAGACGGACGGGCGGAAGGATAAATGGACTAACGAACAGATGGACGCACAGACCGGAAAACATAATGTGCATAAATCAGGCATAAAAAACTTCAAGTTATACTAGAAGTGGCACACTTATAATTTATAAATAATAGTAAAAGTTTTGAATATAACATTTAACATTTACATAATGATTACCGGTACCATAAAAAAGCTCAGATGGATTAAAACTACTATTGAAGATTCAGTATCAGATTTATACAGTATGTATAGCAAATATGTATAGCCTGTACTATGCCGTTGTTTGTCACTTCAAGAATCGTACACTGTGAACTAGTTAACACTTAACACAATATTTTAAAGAAGGAAATGCTGAAAACAAAGTTCAAAGTTTTCGATGAGGTCAGGGTTTAAGACGATAAAAACTCATGAAGATATGTGGACGAAAGAGGCATGAACATCTTCAAGCTACTCTACAAATATATTATTTCTATTATATATATCCTGAAATTAGCACATTGATCGCCGGTGTATAGAATCATGTGCAATCATACCACATCTTCTTATCTTATCCAAAATTTTATGCTTTTTTTAATGAAACAGTTATTGGTAAGTAGTATTTTATACCCCAAAACATTTAAATTTGATAAGAAACGTAGACATACTTTATTAAAGATCATTAAAGGGTTTAGGTGGCCGAGTGGTCTAAGAAGTTACTTCTATAATTACTAGCTAATGAACACTGAAGTTGTGAGTTCGACCCCTGCTCGTACGGGTGCACTCGTTTTCAACCTTAATTTCTCCTTTCAATGTTGATCTATTTATTATTTTCATTCTGAATGTCCAGCCAAAAGGTTTCAATTTTCAAGATTTACAGCCGATTTCATTGCGTGTGTAGCCAGGGTATAGTCTTTGGTAAGCTTGCTTGTTAGCTGAACCGTGAAGTCATTATTATGTCAGGATTACTACCCTCTTTTCGAAGTAGCATAGTCCATTAGATAGAATGATTGGTAATCTGCTGGAGTAGTATATTCTTAAAGGTGGGTAGTTAACCTGACCTAACAATGACTTTATGGTTCATCTAACAAGCAAACTAACTTGATATTACCTTCGACTTCACACTCAATGATGTCGGCTGTAGTAGTCACCAAGTTCTACCTTTCTGGTATTGAATAAATATTTGAAATTACTAAAAAAATCTTATTTATTGCATTAGGGACATTTAACTGTAGTACTAGTCTTGCAATTTAGTCTTCAATAAAATTGAGAATGGAAATGGGGAATGTGTCAAAGAGACAACAACCCGACCAAAATAAAAAAACACAACAGCA
This sequence comes from Mytilus trossulus, assembly GCF_036588685.1. NCBI lineage: Eukaryota > Metazoa > Mollusca > Bivalvia > Mytilida > Mytilidae > Mytilus > Mytilus trossulus. The sequence goes on from NC_086386.1 coordinate 81,279,937, forward strand.
GAAGGTCACCAACAGGTCTTCAATGTAGCGAGAAACTCCCGCACCCGGAGGCGTCCTTCAGCTGGCCCCTAAACAAATATACACTATAATATATTTAGCATGTGAGAGGGAAAACAAGTTCAACTACCGTTTTTGGTGAATATTCAGCAACTACCCTAATTGTTTTTTTAAGAAGCAAGAAATATTGACAAAGTCCAAAAGCCTGACATTTTTAGAATATTTGAAAAGTATAAAAATCCGGTGGCAATGCATGCTTCAATTATGTGTACAATAAAGCTTTTAAAGCTGTATCTCAAAAACTGTAGGATAACCCAGTGGCGGATCCAGGCCCACTCTTTGCCAAAGAGGGGACCGATTTTGTCACACTTCAGTGATTCCCTATATAAGCAACCATTTAATTTCTCAAAAGGGGGCCCGGGCCCCCTCCTCCTCCCCTAATTCCGCATATGTAACCGACTCTAAATATATATCATGTATATAGCTTGTACCAAAAAGTAAATGTGTCAATATAACGGACATTAAAAGAAAATTTAAAAAAAAATCAAAACCCTGTAGACATACACACCTTTATTATAAATAAAAAGCTTTTTAGGTCAAAAACTGAAGGAGATAATTAGACGTTTATGTCCGGACAGAAACAAACGGACGGATGGATAGATGGATGGATGGACGGACGGACATATCTAAATGAACGAACGCGCTCGACATTAAAAAGTAAAATCTGTTAAAAGTAATTTCGCTATAGCATGTTTAATTTGAAAATCCAAATAGGAATACGATCCGAGTCAATTGAATGCTACATGTGTACTTTTATTTTATGGTTACAGCTTGTCAAAAGAGTGCTCTGACACATATATAAGAAAAGTCATTAGCGTACCGATATATGAAAATGCTGGAACACATAATTTACAGTATAGTATAAGCGTAGTTAACTTAATTTGGGTATCAACTGCTCTTCACATGAAATTATGTTTATAATTACATTTCATACTTTGGATTCAGTACTGACTGCTCTGTGCTCTGATACATAACGTATTAGATTCGTACTGTATAATAAATTAAGGTCTGTCATCAAGTCGTACTAATATTTTTACATCTCCGTTTAAGAATGTACTATTGTATGGCCAATGCACATTTATTTACTTTCAAGCATTCCATTATAGAAGAATGTTTCACGAAATAGATAGGATACATAAATCTCATGATTTTTCTGTAGATGGTTATATAGCAAACTTCAAAGTGCAAAATATATAAGTTCAAATGAATGATTTTCTTCAGGACTACAACAAGAGTTTGAATATATTGTGAATTTATTATGAAATTCGTTTGTAAGATTTCGTTGAATATTTGAAAATAATAATGAATAAAAATTAATTCATCTTATTTCAAGGGACACAACTCTGTATTTGGCTGCACAGTATTAGACTATTTTGATTTACATGGGTCTAATTTCACGAACAACATATTTCTTTAAGAGAGTGACATGTCTTGGTGACTGGATACGGCGTTATAAGTACGTGATATTCTGATCGATTATGTATCCCGGAATAATTTCTTACCCGTGCCGTTCCCTATGACGTATTACAATGACTTGCCAAAATAATGTAAACAATCGGATTATTTTTCAAATTTTTAGACATGAGCGCCAACGTAGACCACCATGATATTTTATTTAGGGAAAGATACAGAAGAGTACAGTTGATGGTTCAAAATTTCAAGATGGTCTACGTTGGCGCTGATGTCAAATTTCGTCTCCGAACATGACAAAATTGTAGATTTCTTACACTTTTCGTCGTTTTAGCCCTTTTAAGGTCCAAGTTTGAACATATTTGAGTACATAACATCTAAAAATAAGGTTCTACAGGGACGAACAGATACTGAAGTTCATAACACAAGCGTGATGTGTTTCAACTTTAAAGTTTAAAAATTCTGGAAAAAGGGGGGCCAAAAACGGCCCTTATCATACCATGTCCTTTAAGTAAGTTATTTTTCGCTTATTCATGTTCTTTCTTTTTACCTCTTTTGAAAGAACACAGTCATCATTAATATTTCAGACACTTAAAGAGATAAATGCATTATGTTTTCGAGTTTCAGTTATAGTGTAACAAGTCAAAGTTATATGACTAAGTATGTACCAAAATCTGTGACATAGACAATTTCCTGTTCCTTGACCTTTTAAAAGACGTTATGCCCTTTCGGAAATATGAATTATACGTAAAATGATATTGAAAGCGCTCTTTAAGCATATATTTCTTGTAGGATTTTTAAGACGTGTTTATCAAATATTTATAACTGCTATATCTGAAACATATTTTTTTTTAAATCAGCGTGTATCATTTGATCTTACTTTAAAGTTTATTATATGGTCTTTTAAAATGTATGTTAAACATTGCATGTATTATACGTACTCTCATACTCTTGACGGAGTTTTTTTTTATATCTGTATCAGCACCAATCTACTATTTTGCATGAGTTTTGTGCTTTAGAAATAGATAGTATATCGAAAGCGTTATTAGTATCAACTTAATAAAACATGATTTTATTTTCGCATGCAAGAAAAAGAGTTGCCAATAAAACCGTTTGTATTGCTGAATTAACATCTGATTAAAATCATTATAAATAGCAGAGAAAATTAATTCTGTATTTATACTGTATATTTTTTGTGTAAGTTCTGGTCAGTAGGTCATATTTGTCAAACTTAATCAAAAGCTATATCGTTGAAATAAGTTATTCATAAAACAAAGGATTTGATGTGTCCTTTGATGGCACAAAATCAGTACATGCCCAGCAACAACAACAACAAAAAAGAAACAACGCTTTTGATGAATAAAATGATTTAACCTGCTTTCCTGTTTTCACGATTAGAGAATTTTAACTAATTACCAGTGCACGATTGGATTACCTATTTCTAATTGGTTAATTATGTTGCGGGGTCAGCACGAGTTCACGTAAATATGCACTGAATGTACTTCCTTTAATTTTATCATCAGCTTTTAACTGATGATCACTGATTGTGAAATATACTTTACTATGGATGATTTTGTACTAGAGTGATGCCCTTTTTGCAATTTAAGGTAAAATTGAACTATTTTTTTATGATTTTACTCTTCTATGTTTAAATTATTGACACACGTGTAGTATATTTAGTAAATACGTAATAACCCTACCATTCATCCAAATGTCCACTATTGTATACTTGACCTTTAATTCAATAATATGGATAACATTTCATGACTTATGTCGTTATACTGTTCTACACATCAGTTGTATGATTATTTTTTGTGTGATGGGGCTGATGGATTTCTGCTAAACGTCCAGTGGTAAATATTTCTTGAATATACGAACGAGAAAAGTTGTAAATGATATACATGTATTGGTGACATGACGGTAGTTGAATGTATATCCCTTTTCCGTCAACGCATATTACATGGTATTACCATAAATTTAAAATAAGATGTGCTAAAATTATCGGGCCAATTATGTCGATTTTTTTTTGTAATGGAGGATACTTGTGTACAGGGGGTTACACGGTTATAAAAGTGTAGATTAGCAGCTGTAATAGAGCACAATCATATTTATTTAGGTTGTCAATGTATTTAATTGATAACGAGATATTTAAAGATTTGAAATGTTAAACTTTAATTCTAGATCTGCTATGCCAAAGATTATATTTATATTGTTTGAAGTTGCCGACCCGCACAACTACAAAGCAGGATTCCGGGACTTATTTAAGACACATATATTGGGTAAACCGTTTCCTATTTTGACCTTTTTTAATGTAAAGACGTTGCACTTTTAATCCACATGACCTTTCTTACCGAAGGATTCCAGTAGACGTAAAAATAAATAAGTATTGATTTTTTTATTTGTCTTCTGTGCGATAGGGGATATTGAAATACTCGGTGTATTGAAAGCGCCCCAAAGTCTTCACTTTTCGACAGATTTTCACGTTCTGAAATTTATAAGTTTAATACCTAGCTGCCAACATTTCAAAATGGCCATGGGGGTTTTACGTGCAAGTTGGCTCTCAAAGTTCTATAAAACTTTTACAGGGGACTTCAAATGTATTTTTATGATGTTGATTTGCTTTTTCATACTTTTACAATCCATATCCAATGGTTCAATTGATTGTTTTATTCAAAATTATGGACAAAATTGCTCTTTCAAACTTTCAAACTTTCAAATTGGGGGTCTCAATGGGGGAAAACCCACAAGATATTGAAAGTTGCCAAATATGACGTTTGGAGGAACGCTTGATAATTTTTAGTTACAGACGTTATGTCACTTGTAAATGTAAACTGTGAAATATTACATAGAAGTGCTCTAATCTTATTACTCTGCTATTATAAAGATCTAGCGCCTCTTAATCTTGTTACATACTTTTTTTTCTATAAGTACAATGTAAGTACAGTAACTGTATTGCCGTTCAGGGATGTTAACGTACATGGAATCATATTATGTATACGCATCTTTATCGTTCATGTAATAACATTACTTCTTATCATCATGCACGAGGGAAATAATTCAATTTTATCTTGGGAAATTTTTAAAAGTTGAAATGTAATCAACTATTTCCGCATGAATATATTTTCTGGAGGATAACATAGAGACGCCAGGTAAGATTATCTGACGTTGTTCTTTTACTAGCATGTACATTTGTACTTGTTTCAAAGTAGAGTGAAAAAATTGATGTAGCAAATTATATAATATGTATCCTTGTCGTTCTTGTGACAATATTACGTGTCAACATCATGCACAAGAGAAAAAAAAAGACTGGAAAGTCATTTTTATCTGAAGAATATTTTTACAAAGTTGAAAAATATTAAATTATTCCGAATGAATATTTTTTCTAATGAATAACATAAAGCGAGCAAGTTAGATTTAATTAAGGATTGAATGCTCTGAATGATTAAGGTGTAAATGCGTTGACCAAAGTACAACTTGCATGAAGCACGGCTTTATTCTAAATATGTGCGCACGGTCAACGCTTTTACAACCCGATGAAATTAATAAAAGTAGCATTCATTACTTATTCTTACACTTTTTCGCTATGCTACTGAAATATTGATTTTTATCATTTATTTCTTTAAATAATCTGTGCACTTTTTTGTGATAGTACGTGTCATTATGAGTTTTAAACTTCATTGGGATATGAAGGTGAATTTTAGTATGACGAACAATCGTTGTTATTCCAATCAAAATATGCTAATGTAATTATAAGAATGTACTTGCTTCAAAGTAGAATGAGCAAATAGCAGTCCTTTGTACATTTTGTAATTGTCATGTCTTTTTTTGAATAAACAAGAAAAATCGAAATCATAATAAAACACCTTTGTATGTCTCTCTTACATTTTTCGGTCTGTGTGTCTGTTCGTTCGTCCGTCCTTCAGTCCGGTTTCAGGTTTAAAAATAATCAAGGTAGTTTTTGACCTTATGACATGATCTTTTTTTTATTTAAATGTCAAATTAGAGTTTTTATTGTAATTTCACGGTCCACTGCACATAGAAATGATAGTGCAAGTGTGACAGTTGTATTCTTATTCTTTTTATATATAAAAAAAAAGTACAAAGAGTGCTCGTGATACAAGAGTAGTTGTAAATGTTATTAGAAAAAAATACTGAAATTTGCGTGGTCTCCATCACAAGTTCGTTGGCAATGCGCCATTTTTCTGGCCGAATAAACCTTTTTATAAGGAATGCTTGAAATGAGACAAGAAAATAAACTTGGCATTATTTATTATTTACCACTGTCCCTAATGTTAAGCCTAAATCAAGCATATATAGAAACCAGCCGTACAATGTACCCGTCCACGTATAATGGTGACTGTCCTGACGTCTGACATTGAAAGATATTTTTTAGCTCTTCTTAAGTCGATCGTTGAAGGTACAGATATATTGAACAGTTTCGTATTTGTTCGTCACTGCATGATGTTCTGTAACGCAGACGTACATGTACATTATGCCTGTCTACGCATGACTGCATGATGAAAGTCCCGACGTCTGACCTTGAAAGTTGTATTTTACGGTACTAAAACTTCAAGGTGAATGTACTATTGAACAGTTTCGTATTTGTCCGTCACTGAATGATAGTAGCTATGAAACAAAAATACATCAGCGCTATGACGGAACTATTTGAAATGGGCAAGAACCCTAATTAATTATGCGATGTTTTTATGTCATAACGTTCTACAGATTAAATATTGAGGGTAATAGAGACATTGATGGTATTTATCTTCTTTAAAGTCTGATTTATTCGTATTGTCTACCTTAAAAGACAAGAACAAATTACTATAAATCATGTCTTTCTTTTTAAAACCACGGATAATTAAATCTCAACACGAGACTCCTTAAAGGATTTGAAAAACAATATGTTAATAAATGATAAATCTAGATATTTATAATGAGAAATGTAAATAAAAGTCGATGTAACCTAGTCGTATTATTGAATACATGTCAAAATTTAAAACATTTTTAAAGTTAACTACTAAAACAGGTAATACTATCTTATCTCGACTTCTGTTTGGGTGAATACACAATATGCAGTTAATAGCTAGGTGTTTTTTGTAGGTGATGCATGCACATTTATAAGAAAACATTCAGCATCAATATCCTAGCATTATTCTCAAACTATCACCTGCATGTATATGTATTACATGCATAATAGATTTAATTTTCTTTTTCAGAGAAACAGGGATGAGTGAAACTTCTTCCGGATTAACAAACACAATAATGCATATAACGGATTTCCCAAGTAAACAACGTGTAACTACTACAGTCGCACGAGAAAAAACGATGTATGCCAACATTACAACATACAATACTACCAATGACGTACTAGACAATAGAGACACTGCATCACGGGAACTTCTTGTAATAGCAGGAATAGTGATAGTTCCTGTTATAGTGATTACATTAATTGGGAATATACTTACGATAATCTCGTTCATACGGGACCGAAAGTTACATGAATCAATCAATATTTACATACTAAATCTCGCTATTGCCGATTTCCTGATCGGGACTATTAGTATGCCGATATACCTAGCATATACTTTAGATGATAGCGTTTGGATATTCGGATACCAGTTCTGCAAGGCGTATTTGTTACTGGATTTAATATTTACCTCCGTGTCGTTAGAAGTGATGATTCTAATTAGCTTTGATCGTTATATTTTCCTAAAACACTGGTCCAGGAATTATAAAGATCAGACTAGAAGGAATGCTTATATACGAAGTGGTGCCGCTTGGATTATTGCATTAGTTTTAAATGGTCCAGCGACCCTGTTTTGGGACATTTGGACAGGGGAGAATTCTGTACCTATAGATGACTGTGAAGTACAGTATCGAAATAATTACGCCTACACAGTAGTTGTGGCTATAGTAGCATTTCCAATTCCATTTGTGATATTGACTATATTGAATACAATTATATTTTGGGAAATAAGAAAATTACTTTCAAGGAGAGAAGAGCTAAGTAATTTATCTTCACTTTCCAACAGCCGGGACTCCACTTTGTCTAGATCTGCGTCAATCAATGATGTTCACGCATGCGCAACTAGTGTTAATTTTGTACATTTGCATCGAAGAAACAGCCTACGTTCCAAAGTAATATTCCACACACGTCATGGTAAAAAGGCGGCTAAATCTCTCGCAATATTGACTGTTGTGTATGTGTGTGCGTGGCTTCCATATGCTATTGCTATAGTCATATATTCATTTTGTAGGACGTGTGTAAGTGTGCCGGTTTTTGAAACATGTACGTGGCTATTATGGTTTAAATCGGCAATAAATCCATTTTTATATGCTTATAACTGTAACAGGTTCCGGTCAAATTTCAAATACTTTCTGTCGTGTGGTAAGAGACAAAAGTATATAGGCGACGGACCAGTTATTGTTTAATGTAACTCGCTTTATGATTTAATCATTGGATTAGGGAACGACCATTTAACTTCAAAAAGGGAGGGTTATGTTTTTTTCCCTAAAAGTCTTTACGAATATTCAGATCCCAAATAAGATGTGGAAAAAAATTGTGATCAAGCAGAAGCCTGAATGAAGGTTTCTACACGCACATTATATAATATAAAGTGTAATTTTTTAAAAGAAAATAATAGTTTAAATAATATAGGGATTAGCGTCGAGAAAAATAAATAAATTCTGACTCAGACAAAAAAACAACACACCTCCCCCTTCCCCTTTTAAAGTTTAATGGTTACTCCCTTGATAATCAATCTCTATATTATGTAGGCTGCAAATGTAATCAATAAATTCGTATGATATAATTGTAATTTTCCGCGTCGGTGTAACAACAAAGCATAGTCCTGCCTTTTCAATACTTCATCAATCTATTGTAGCATGTACTATTTCGCTGTGTGTGCGTGCATGAATGGAAGTAATATGAAACATGCACTTGATATTGTAAACAAATTGCATTATATCTGATTTCATTAGAAAGAAGTTTTAACAAATTTCAACATTCCAGTTTCTTTTCCAGTAAATGACAGGCTTCAATTTCAATCAATTTCTATTGTTATAATGAATTTTTATGAAAAAGTATTTGTACAAAAATTGTGTTTATTTACAGAATAAAGCAATATGGTTATAAAGTTGTTTGAGTAGCTTATCAAATCAGAATGTACTCTACCGTAATGGAATATCCTTTTCCCAGATGATATATGATATGTTCCTTATGTCGTCACTACAATCCCATTCCCTGTTCACGAATGTGACCTACCGAATATTTACCCGGTTTGTAATAACATGAGCAACACGATAGGTGCCACATGTGGAGCAGGATCTGGTTATCCTTTCGGAGCAGCTGATATCACCCCAGTTTTATGTGGGTTCGTGTAGCTTAGTCTTTAGTTTTCTTTGTTGTATCGTGTGTATTACTGTTAGTCTGTTTGTCTTTTCCTTTTTTAGCCATTGCGTTGTCGGTATATTTTCGTTCAATGAGTTTTAATGTCCCTCTGGTATCTGTCGTCCCTCTTTTAAAACATTCCAATAAATTGGCAAAGCTTACAAAACGATAATTTCTGTAAAGCCGGACACAAGTCTACTAGCAAACATCTGATTGGTTAATTGATTAAATTGTTGTTTATCTCCCCTGTAACAACCATTGGCTCTTTCGTGGCTTTAGCATTAATGCCGGTGGATGGAGCCTGAGTGCCATCATTCGATAGAAAAACTGACATTCTTGTCAATTAAAATTGGAGTTGAGTGCATCCTTTGTGTTGTCTGGCGAGTGAAACATTAGTTGAACAACTCATATCACTCGGACACTGAGGCACCAAATCACTATTGTTATATAGAAAAGTATACAACATTCGTTGTGTATGTACATTTGGAAAATTTACTAAGAAGCCTAATTACATGTACATTGTACTAACTATTACTTAACAGACAAAGTTGACCTGAATATTTTTTTCTTTTCTTCTTAGTTTAACTTTTACAATCGAATAGCTTTTTTGGTTTCAAATAGTTATACATGTACTGCTGCTTTCAAAGTTAGCTGTACATGTAGGATGTTTCTATTTAACTGCGTTTTACTGTGCGTATTGCTATGTGTTTCTTTATTTTTCATTGGCTATGTTTGTGTCATTTTTATAAATTTCCTGTTTACAAAACTTTGAATTTACAGAAAACTAAGGATTTTCTTATCCCAGTCATAGATTGCCTTAGCGGTATTTGGCACAACTTTTTGGACTTTTGGATCCTCAATGCTCTTCAACTTTTTACTTGTTTGGCTTTATACATATTTTGATATGAGCGTCACTGATGAGTCTTATGTAGACGAAACGCGCGTCTGGCGTACTAAATTAAAATCCTGGTACCTTTGCTAACTATGTATATGTTTTTAGCGTTAAGTGTGATGTCCATTTTTCACTGAACAAGTAAACATTTTGTTTACAAGGGCCAGCTAATGACCACCTCCGTTAACTTGTTGTCAGTTGGTGTCTCTTCAACATATTCATTTCCATTCTCAATTTTATTTATTACGTATAATAGTACCAGGATTTTATAACACCAAAGAACACTACAGATGTTTGTATAGTTCGCGTGTATTTATATTTTAAATTGTTTACAAAGTATGTATTCTCTTGAGATGACCTTATAAATTACAAACAATATGTTTATATGCATGATTACATAAACTATAAAATTAATGTAGATATTTTTTATGCTTTATAAATTCCTATCATTTGTCAAATGTCTGAGCTAAATTGTACTGTCTTGGTTATACACTTCTCAACAGTCAAATAATAGTCTCTTCGATGGTGTTGTCTTTGGGGTTTGTTTTTTTAGAGGGGGGAGGGTATGTGATCACTTGGCCGTTTTCAAATTGATTATTTGATAACCATACCAAATAGTTCGTGATTATTAGATTATATGATCATCTAGCATTATATTTTTTATTGATATCTTGTTGATTAAAAAACAATTTATGAATATGATTATTTCTTGGATACTCCCATGAGGGGCCTCAATCATGTAAATGAAAAAAAATAACATATCTATATATGCATTCCTATCATTTTAATGCCTACCTCTTTAACATTTTATAAATTGTTCTCATTATTTTTTTACAAGTTAATGCTTAACTTGACGAATGTACTCCATCAACTTACAAGGACGGGGAAATAAATATAAGCCAAAAATATAAAGTTCGTTTCTAGTTCAGTTTACGTACTATATGGATACTTTTAAATAGACGGAATACATATATAATAAAAATAAGAAGATGTCTTATAATTACCGATAAGACAGCTCTTGACCAGTGACCATATGACATAGGAGTTAACAACTACAAAATGTAGGTCACTGTCAGGCCTTCAGCAATGAACAAAACTATGCATTCCTCACAGTCAGGCTCCGAAATGACAAATACAAAACCTTCAAGTTGGCCTGATCTGTGAAAAAATAAACGAGAACTATCTTTTAAAAAGATACCCGACGTATTTAAATGTGAGTATATGTTTAAAACTATCATTTCGATAACCTTCAGAAGCACAATGACTTAATGATGCAGGACCTCTTTAATAAAATCTCCATCTGAATGTAACTACAAGAAATTCTTTACTAAGTCTGGTTTTATTAAGGCAATAAAATATAAGAATAGTTGTGATGATACCTAAGAATTTTATTTGTTAAAAAATCTAGTGCAAATAAAAAGAAACAAATTTACATTTACTACTGTTTACATTAAACTTAATGCATGGTTAACAAAGCTAGAAACTATTGGTAGTATAAGTAGTATCTTTCTGTTTACATTCATCAAAACCCCGCGGAAATCTCACATGCGTAGGTGCGTTCTATAAGTCATGTACGTTCGTACAACAAATTTTACATTAAATTATATAATTGTCCCGAATAAACAGCTGTCATGGATGCAAATAGCTATTGGAGAAACAATTATTTTAATTAAAATATAAACTTCGTAAGATCTAGTTCAAATATTTATAGTTTTTCACTTGCTTTACATCACGATATAATTTTCGAGACGTATTTTCAAACACAACCAAATCACCCACCATGACAGCATTCTGTCCAATCACGGAAAGGATTTTCGAGCATGCATAGTCTGTTGCCATAGTGAAGCGTCCTTAAGTTCAAAGTGCACAAACCGAAACTATACCGACTACGTCGGAAAAAAACTCATCATTGGCCATTTTCATCACTTTATACAAAATATAGTTTATTGAGATTGATTGATTGATGGTGTTAACGACATTTTTAAGCAATGCTTTTGGACTTTTTCGTGGCGTGACGGCCAGTTTTTATTCGTGGAGGAAGCAGAAGTACCTGTAGAAAACCACAGACCTTCTATAGGAAAACTGACAATCCTAGTCAAGTAGTATTGGAGTCGAGTGCACCTGCATGAGTGTATGACAGCGCAACCTGAGGTGCAACAAAATATTTTTGAATTAAATTAGAATGTAATAAACGAAATTTCAGACGGAGAAAGAAAGCTGCACTCTGACTTTGAAATGGAGTATCCATTAAAAACGCCCAGTTCGTTTGCTTTGTATTTTTTTAAGTGGGTACAGCTACATGTATATACTGTCATAAATTAAAACAACACTGTTTGATAAATAAAATTCAAACAGGAAGCTTGCAAAGGTTTAGGCAATATTTACTTCCTTCACTGAACACAACAAAATAAAAGTAAAAGTGTAAGGAAATAATAAAATCTTACATGACTTTTTTTTTAAAATAAATCTTATCATAACTTTTTTTTTTAGATAAATCTTATCATAACAGCAATAACTGTCCTTTCTAGATTTAGATACATCAGTTTAATAAAGGAAAATTAACGACAAGAGGCCATTTTCGTTGTCCAATTTTAATTTTTCCCATTTTGAACAGTGCTGTTCCTTTGACCCGTGTCTGTACAATGAACGTTGAACAGTGCCACGATTTATTTTAGTTCAATACCGTTGAGTGCCAAGGGGTAGGCCCTAGATTTGAAATTTTAACGGAAAACGTCACAAAAGAGGCGTAACAATGCATAACGTCAAATTCACAATTCTGGTGAAAGAACGAAATATTGTTTTTAAATGTATATGTATATATATATAAAAGTCTATAAAAAGGACCAACCAGCAAATTTACTATGTACCGGATCGTCTAGAATAGGCGATACTATGCAGATAAGGAAAAAATTGTATCAGTCTAAAGATTTGCACAACGGTACTGATATAAGGTGTTATTAAACGAAAATGTTGTTATAAAATCGTGTTGACAAATATTTCGGCTCAACAAATGGCCTTCTTCTTGTGTCACAAGTTTTAACAATACTGATACATAATGTATAAGGTGTGAAAATAGATCAGGTGATAATACAGGTAAGTTTTGGTCGATTGATTTTAATCCTGAATATCATAATTTAAACAAAACACTTTAAATCAATATACGTGACTGTGTATATTAACAATAAAAATAAGTGAAAACAAAACTGTTAGTATTTCTTATTGATGCCGTTTGGGTGATGTACATTAAGTTCCTTTATCCAAAAGCTTTCCCGAACCTGTCGCTGTGCATCACTCCAGTGAATGTTCTGTTCAATCACTAGAATTTTCATGCGGTTAAAGTCATCAAGTTTGTGATCTGACTGTCTGAAGTGCTGAGAGACTGGAAGAAGTGGCTTCTTAGATATATCACTCCTATGGCCATTGAGGCGTTTGTGGAAAGGCTGCTTTGATTCACCAACATATTGGAGGCCACAAACCGAACATTCTAGTATGTAAATAACATTCATACTTTTGCAGGTAACATTGCAAAATATCTTATAGTTATTTTCGGTTGCCGTACTGTGAAATGTTGACGAATGCTGCATCTGTAAACAGCATTTGCAGCGTTTTTCTCCACACGAACGACATTCTCCAGGAGTACTTCTATTATCAGACACTTCAGCCCGCACTAGTAGGTTCCGTAGACTACTAGGTTGCCTAAAAGCTATCATTGGAGGCTCAGGGAAAATCTTGGACAGTTTGGAATTCTTTTCAACTGATTTCCAATGCTCACGAATGACACCAAAGCTGTTTTTGAGAGATGGGTGATAAGTTAGAACACATGGAGTCCTTTTGCTTTTCTTTTTAACTTTGTATTCCAATAGTTCACTCCTCGAAATTGACTCCGCTTTCTGAAAGCTTTTTTTGATATTTCTGTGTTTGTAGCCCCTTTTCTTCAAGCGAGTTTCAAGTTTACGCAGTTGTCTCTTAGTTGTTTCTGTGTTGGAGCATATTCGCTTGACTCTAAGTGCCTGACTGTATGGAATGCTCTTGGTAAGATGAGCAGGATGGCAACTTTTAGGGGACAAATATTGATGAGTGTCAGTAGGCTTAGAATATAAATCTGTAGATATGATGCCCTCTGTGAGCGAACTTGAAGTATCGAGGAAGGCGATTTTGGATATATATATATATATAGACTTGGAGATTAAGAATGTGATGCACAATGCAGTCACTTCGTTAAGGCTTAATATATTTACCGAGAAGAATATAAATATATCTTAAATGTGTAGTAAAGTTTGAACGCGATAGAAAAAATCATGATGAAGCAAGGAGGTGAAAGAAGATTAACTGTGGTTTCTTTTTTTTTCATTTTTATCAATTTTTCCGTTCAATTCGACACTTGTTGTAGTGTATGAATGAATCGTATGAACGAATCGTGCATTGTTGAAGACCCTACATCAATTGTCAAGATGAAGAACATGAATATAAGCCCTGTTTATTGCTAATTTGATTTTCTAAGGGTGACTAAGGGAAACGAAATATGGTCACTTGGTCTTCTCCCGACCAGTAAAACGCTTGCCGAAGAGGGGCGTCCGTTTGGCTGTGCGGATGTATCAAGTTCGCAGTCACATCCGATCAGAATGGGGACGTTAAATCCGATGCTTCGTTTAAAGAGAGTGCCACGCTCTTTGCACATTAAGAACACTTGTAACAACTCTTTAATGGGTCCGAAGGTGGCCTGTTTCAAGGCAAAATTTATGTCCCTATTCAGTATACTCTCATTTACATGTACTGTATTTATTTTAAACTTTTTCACGTCCTGAACATGCATGAAATATTTGTCACTGGGCGTTAAGCAACCAACAGGTAATCAATCAATTCTTTATATTATGTGCGATTGTGTCAATGTCCTTTAATTTTGTATACCTTTTAATAAAAGAAAAGTTTCGGTGACTTTAAAAGACTATATCAATTACACGGACATGTCTATTTAAAAAATCAAGAATGCACAATTTTTTAATAGAATTCATAAGACATGTGTTACCATGGTGTTGTCAGCTTCTGTTGAACTTATGAGTTCTGTGTGATCCTGTGATATCTTTTTTTTCTTTCCATGTCATTCACGTGCAGTTGCTGATCATTTATTGCAAGTTTGATATGATTACAAAAGGGACATTAATTAGAAAGACATTTTTTTTAATGTCTCATGCACCCTTTGCTTATTTTGGTTAGAAACAAATGTTTTGTTTTCAAATTGGGTTTAATCTTTGTGTAGTAGTAATCAAGTCCTACAATTTTTGGCACTGTTTCTCGACCCCTCTA
The DNA here is from genome assembly GCF_036588685.1 of Mytilus trossulus. NCBI lineage: Eukaryota > Metazoa > Mollusca > Bivalvia > Mytilida > Mytilidae > Mytilus > Mytilus trossulus. Next base: position 81,294,990 of record NC_086386.1, read on the forward strand.
TATTTTTTCTTTTTTTCATTTTTGTTCCATTTGTTTGTTGTCTAGTGGTTGTCGTTTGTTTATGTGTAACATTCCGGGGTATCTGTTTTCGATCATTTTTTGTGCATAATTTAGGCCGTTTTTTTCGTAATTTGATTGTTTTACATAGTTATTTTGGGGTCTTTTGTAGCTGACGATGAGGCATTGACTTTGCTCATTGTTGAAGGCCTACAGAGACCTTTCATAGTTGTTAATTAATTTCTGTGTCATTTGGTCACTTGTGGAGAGTTGTCTCATTGGCAATATTACCACATCTTCTTCTTTAAATGTACACATTAAAGAAAGTTTACGCAAATGAAATAACACTGTTTTGCACATAATAAATATTTATCTATGTATGTTTATTTGATTTAAAAAAATATAAAAAAAAAACACTTCTCATTGATGATACTGTTCAACAAACATGTCTCCTCTTGCATTGATTATGCAACCCCTTCTTACATCGGACACATTCAGTGCTAGCCCTATGTCTAATCCCATTTTTTCGATCAGAGCACACAGTACAGTCTTTTTGTTTACCACGTTGGAGTTTTCTGATACCTGGCTGAGGTGTAAAAGGATTACCTTTCTTTAGGAGATGTTCATGAGCTAAACTGTCAATTACACTTTGTATAAACTGAAGTCTTGTCAAAGGTGGACGTTCATCGGTGTTTTGGTAGTATAGTATGTAAGAATTAAATAAAATGCGGTGAAATATATGAATTAGAACTTTTTTCCAAACTCTACAACTTTTTCTTTTATCATTATATGTCACAATCATTTGATCTGCCAAATCAACACCTCCCATAATTTTTTTGTATGCGCACAGAACTTTTGGTTTGCCCGTATTTGAAAGTGCATTATAATTCGTTGAAACAACTATAACTGGTTTTCGACGACGTTCATTTTGTTTATAGGAACATATAAGGAGCGGCCCTTGCCTAGCAAACACAGGCTCGTCAACTTTAGGTTTGGCATCCTTTATCATTTTGGGAATTTTCCCAGATTTTCTTATGGTACCTGTGAGATACGTGTTATGTCTAAGTAGGGTTTTAACCAGAGAAATCGAGGTGAAAAAACTATCAACAAATACGTGGTAACCTTTTCCTAATAGAGAAGTAGAGCTCAAAAGGTTCATTACAACATTAGAACCTTGAAGTGTACCATTTGGAACAGGATCATATTTTTTGCCTTCGTAAACTTTCATATGTAATATTGTAACGTGTAACCAGGCGTTTATATCTTAAACGTCCGTTCCAGTAAATACTTGGATCCAAGTTGTCCACAAACAATACGGTAATACTAAAAACTACAACTATCTATGTTATGCACAATTCACAATGAACCAAAATATATACACGGGCTCTTTGCCGATACAAAGTAACAACGGACAATTATATAATATACAAATATGATACAATAAACCAGCCTGTCCTCAAGAATGGGACGATGTGTCACTTATAGACAGTATAGCTGGTACAGCTTGTCCTCCGAATGGGACAGTCTGTTAATACAAAACAGAGAGGTCTGATACAACTTGTCCTCCGAGTGGGACAACCTGTCACTATCAGACAGTGCGGGCTGGAACAACTTGTCCTCCGTGTGGGACAACCTGTCACTACCAGACAGTACGGGCTGGTACAGCCTGTCCTCAAAGTGGGACAGTCTGCTATGTCGATCCTGTCAACGTGTACGTCCACTCTGTACCCAGTACGAAGTGTCCTCTGAATATCAAGGCTCTTCTAGCACTTAATATATCCAACGGACGGAGGATTACAGCTCATCGACAGCCAACTGACAGCCTCGAGTGCCGTTTCTCACTCTCTTATATACTCTTGGTCGATACCACTATTTCCTTGATAGGGGTGTTCTCAATATGTTACCCTTATGGAGCATAGAGAGTCCCTTATGATCACCCCTATAACTTTCGACCCGGCCACTAATTTCCCCGCCAAACGTCTAAATCTGTGTAACTCTTTCTCGGGCGTAAACCATACATTGTTACACTAAGATTCTACTCGATTATAAACTTAACGACCAATAAACATTACAATATGTACCCGGTTACGGCCTCAACCAACATCCAAAACTTTATCCCGAATCTAGAACGTTTACTAGGTATATATTGTAGCATTGCTGTTCTCCCTTTCGTACCTACAAGTGATTCGTCGATTGAAAGTTCCTTTCTTGGGCAATAATAAAACAGGAATTTGCGGTTTACAAAATCTATAAGTGGCTGAAATCTTTGAGCTGGACGATAGTTTTGGTTATTTCGAGTGGGGAGTCGGTTATCACAGACGAGTCGAAGAAATTTCAAGATGTTTTGAAAACGATTTCTTGAAAACATGCATCTGAACCAAGGTGTTGACTGTGATACTGATTTCGTATTCCAGTACTCGCTTATAGATACTTTTCGGATTAGACCCATATTGAAAAGGACAGAAAGAAAACCTTTAAATTCAAACATCGTAAGTTTTCCATTTTTCCTCCACCTAAGTTTTCTTGATTTCCTTCCAATATAGTGCCGAGCTGTGTTACACATATCATTGGCATAACTGAAAATAAAAATAATAAAATTAATTATACTTGTATGTGTATCGTGTTTGAAAGTTAATGTATTAATTTTATTTTCTGATCTTTATTAATTTGTTTCTACTGTAGTTCATATTTCAGTCGTGTTCTCAGAGGAACTTGTTGCAGGACCGTTAAATTAGTTACAAAACTCTAATTTGACATTCATATCATAGGGAATATGTTTACTTAATTTCAAGTTGATTGGATTTCAACTTAATTAAAAACTACTTTGGTAAAACAAACTTTACATGGAGGCATCACATATCAGTGGCGAATCCAGAAATTTTCACAAGTGGGGGCCTATTGACTGACCTAAGAGGGGGCCCGTTCCTGTCACGCTTCAGTGATTCCCTATATAAGCAACATTTGTTTTTCCATAAAGGGGGTCCTGGGCCCCCTGCCCCCCCCCCTTAATCCACCTCTGCAGATAGGCCAGGTGAGCTTAAACAACCTTTTCAAAACTTAAGAACGATCATGTGTCTTTTATAATCAGAAAATATAGAGTAAAATGAAGAGTCTCAAACATGTATCAAGCTATCAGGTGCTCTCGCTTGCTTACACTTGAAGTTACAGCGCACGAAGAATTTACTAACAAATCCTTCTTTGAACTTAAAAGAAGGAAACTGTTACTTTTCTCGTTAAATTATTTCTTATATAACTGATAAATTAGTTTTAATTATAAACAATATCAATATTTGTAGAAATACAGATTTTTTCCTAAAACCAACCTGTTTGTCTGTCTCACAAACTCTTTCATCAGCTCAATGGAAAACAATAAATAAAAATACGCAATTGGTGGTGAGTTTGCATCTGGCATTCTTATTGGTCCCCGCTGATTTATATCAAATTCAGGTTCTTCGTCTTCCTCGATCTGGTGGCATAACCCGAAACCAAGGCGTTGGATTAGCGTTGACGCCGGCCATTTTCCTAATCGAGCACTCCGCTTTATGACGTCATACATATTATTACGTAACGTCAAAATTCAGTTGGCCTCTGGGCCTAAGCGTGGCACTCAACGGTAGTGTTTTTTTAATAGGCCGGATAGGCCGTATGGCAGAGAAAAAGTTAAGATTTCATAAATGGACGCCGCAATTTATGTTTAACTGATAAAATATGGGGTAAAGGATTTTATAAATTCGGCAGTAAGTTTCTGCTTCGCATGTTTTTACGTTTGTAATGCAAGGACCGTTTACAGCCGACTATACGATATGTATTTATTCATTGTTGAAGGCCGTACTTAGACATATTTACTATACTTAATATTTTTAAAATGAAAAACATTTATAAGTTCCAAATTATGAATCTTTAGACAATGTTCCATTATAAAAATGTCTGATTGATCTGGTCCTTTTTTACGCGGACGCGGAGACATCACAGAGTAATTTACACTAGGTACTAGCTAAGACATATTCCTATAAAGTATAAACCTTAATATAAAACATAAATTTGAACAACACATAGTTATAAAAACAAATAGAGAACACCTTCATCAAAGCTTCCCTCTTCATGAGACACCCATCGTGTTATTCCTATTCAATATGTGTATACACTACCGGTATATCACGGAATTAGGCATCAAGCTTTCGAGTTTCGCTATGATACCATAGTGAATTACCGACCCCATCTATAAAAGGTCACTAGCACACTTTGTAAGTAATAAAATCGGATTTCCAATTGACTCTTAACTTACCAAAATTCATATAACCAATGAGTCCTAATTCGTAAACCATTGATCATTTTATAATTTAACCATGAATCTTAACCGAATGTTATTTTTAAACACATTTAAACCACATATATCTAGGGGTGGCTATACTGTGCACCTCTATTATATATATGTGACGACAGTTGTGTGTCCGTGTTTAAGTACAAACTAGTTGTTTATGTTACATTCGATGAAAAGGGGATTGGATTGTAATAACGACGATTTTTTTTTGTGACAGTCTGCCTAAGAATCAGACAGTGGTAAAAACTTGAGAACAAAAACCAGCTCAACTTTACACGAAATTAAGTTCAGAATGTATGATAGTGCATGAAAATAAAATTCGTTTCATTTTCATGTTCTGGTTAGTTAAGATGTAATTTAGTTGAAATGCACTTGAAAATAACATTTAAGGGAAATAACTGCGTGATTTTCTACCATTCTAAACAAATAGTATCTAAATGTTTCTCAAATTACCAGACACGCAGAAACGAAAGACGTTCCATTTCTAACTCAGGGTGAGAGTACATCAAAAATAGGGTGGTAAGGTCAATGCTTTTTTCGTCCATGTTTTTGATTTTTTTCTGAATTGCCTGATTAATGCAGAGACTGGCACTTACATATGTATTATCTAGGGAAAATCATCAAACTGCAACGAACTGAAAAAGACAACAACCAGTAGGGTCATATTAAGATAAGGTCATGATATGATATGATAGATATGATTTGAAAAGACTTCCCCTTACAGTCACGTGTATTCACATATAATTATATGTACGTATTGACTATGAAAATATCAAAAATAATCCTCATTTCTGCGTTTACAATATGTGTTGTAAACGCAGAAATGTGGATTATTTTTTATATCAAAAAAATACTCGAACAGATGTTAGTAAATCGTAAATGATACATTATCTTTTTAGTAGTTAAGGAACACTATATTAATTGAAGATGTCAAGGTAAAAAGACTTGTCATATCCGCCACCGACACATTATTTTATGTCTATTTTATCATCTTTATCCGATCCTTCCGAGCGATACATCTCAATTGTAACAGTTAAATCGTCGTTAAAGTACAATCGTTTGCATAATAATGTTGTATATCATATGAAGGTCAATGTTAAGAAAGTATATAAGATAGATCTAAGACTTTAAACATGTGTGATGAGCTAAGGCCACTAGTTTACATCTAATAAACTTCTAGAAAAGTTACACTATGTTTGATTTCAGAATACATCTGTCAATGTGTAGTTCTGTTAACATCAGGATTTTTTTCAGATTTTTTAAAGTTTCAAAGCTATTTGACTATACGTTTTAAGCGAGTTTTGTCAAAACTTGATATTAAACTTTACTATATTGTTCATGGCAGAATGTTAGAATCTGAAGAGATTTTACTAAGTAGTGTAATATATATAAAAAAAAGACGTTTTTGCCGGATTGCTAATGAGAAAATCTCCACAAAAGACAAAATGACGCAGAAATAATCTCATATTGTTTACAAGGCCTTCAGTAATTAAGTAAAATTAATATTAAACAAAAACAATTTAGCAGCAGCGTGATGCATCAGGTGCATATGCGTTCGAATGATTCAGGAGCTACGGGACCGGTAAATAGCACGCCAACCGAGCGCACCCCTAGTAGACACGATCCTGGACAAATGATGTCAGTCATGTTTTACAAATTTTGAAGTGGATTACTTCTCTTTGCATGCATTGTGGCACCGTAAAGTCCACAATTCCTCTAAAGTCCATAACACCATGTGGCATGTGATATAGAATAATACTTGACTGTGTTATTAACTGATCATTTTTACGATAGTGGTCCTACACGATACCAGTCGAAGTTATTGTGAGATTTCGTGAGGCCAAACATTCGGTTTTTTATCTTCTTTGTCGTATTTTCATCTTTTAACACAACTCATAAGAAGGACAAGATTAATAGTTAGATATGTATAAAGAGTAAAGACACAAATAATTAAATAATAAAGCTATAACATAATAACTGATAACAAATAAAACTACTGTCGGGACATGTTTAGCATGTTAAGTGTTGGGTCGAGCTTATATAATGTCAACGCTATCTGGAAGAAGAAATGCAATGAGATACACCAAACTAGACAATAATTAAATGTTCAGAAGAAATTATGACCTAGACAGCAAAATAATCCTTTCCCTAAAAATCATCCTTACATATATTTTGTTTATTTCATTTAACTTGTTTTGTTATCATCCCCTTTTATATGTGTGTATTCAAAGATTTTGAAATACTTAATGTATTCAATATTCTAACAAAAATTATCGAAGAAGTTTTTAATGGATACTTCATATATATGATTATTGTTTTATTAAACAACAAAAATTATATAAAATGATATTGTTTGACGAATATCAATGATAACAAAATTTTAACATAACAAACACGTATGACATGGATCTCTCATAAAAAATATATGAAAAATAGTCAATATCGTAAACAAACTTGTATTAAAATGAGACAGACATTTACTGTATACCCTCGTTTTCCAATATTGCGTTTCCTCATTCTGTAAAATGATGATTAAGTTAACCCTCATTTTTCGAAACATTGCGCTTCCTGATTCTGCACAATAATTCTTAAGAATTGTTCCGCTGGAATGAGCTAACTCATGAGATCACGTTTCTCTTTATAAATGAAGTATTGGTTCCTGTAAAACTTTCGAGCATTGCTTCGAGCCATTTATTATACCGTGTTTCAGCCTTACTCATCAATCCTTTAAGTAAAGGGAGTTCGGCAGACATCATAAATTTACATTCTGCTGCATTAATTGTAAAATCTGAATTCCAGCTTGAAGCTTTTATAAGGACAGATGCGGAACTTGGATATTTCTTTAACGAAATCTCGTGACAAAATTTTGTAACTATCACATGAACTTTTTTGAAATATCTAACTTCTGAATAGAAATCCTGACCTTGATCTTTGATTTGTTCCGTCATTTTATCTCGAAAGTGCATGTATAATTTAAAGTCAGCATAATTATATTTGAATAAATTTTTCTTTGTATCTTCACTGAGAACTATTGGATGTTGTTTCTTATTTTTATTGATATTCAGTGGAACATAAAGAATATCCTTTATTCCCCAGCACAAAATTCTTCTCATTAATATAAGCGATTCATCAAACAGTTCTGTGACCATGACTAACGCAAACTCCTTGTCTAAGTCGTTGATGCGTTTATTGATTGCTTCTTCATTATGAAAGTCCTTCTTTGGAAGTCCAAAGTCTGAAAACATTCCATTGTGAACGTGCAAAATCGAACCAAAAGAATCAGGTGATTTTAAGAATCTCGAAAGTAGCTCTTCTGCTTTTTTTATGTTACCAAAACGTTTTTTAATACGACTCAGTAAACCGTAGTAATATGCCGCGGAAGGAAACTGTGTAAATGGATCACGAACAATTCCTATGTTAATTGAATAAGGCCCTAGAAGTTCTGAAAACGCTTCCTTGTTATATACAGCATGGTTACACAAAATATTATATGTCTCATTGCCTGGAATTTTATTTATTCTTTTCTTCTGAACTGTTACACCATAACCTAAATAGTTAAAGGTACCTTGTTTTACGGATCGCGGGAGAACTATGTTTAGTCTGTGCGAATCTCCATATCGGAGGAAAATATTCATAACAGTCGTGCTACTTGCTTTATGCACTTTTAGAAACGCCACGTGGTTTATTGGATTATAACACTTCGGTACTTTTATCGATTGTGACACTTTTATATTTGAACTTTTATTAACATGTCTTACAGTTGATAAATCTTCAGTGTAAACATCTATATGTTTGGTTGTTGTAATCTGTGTTGTTGTAGTCTCTATGTCCACAGACCGAAATTTTATTTGGTCTTTGGATGTTTTTATATTTAAAGCTTCTGGATAACCTAGACTAGAATAACGATGAGTATTTTTTTCAACGGTAACATTATAAAATGCAGCTTCATAAAATATCACAGTTGAGTGTTTTCCTATAAATGGCAAGCTTATAAAAATCACACAGACTACCAGGAGAGTAAGCAAGAAAAATCTGAAATACAGATATATACAATAAACAAAATTATGAATAAACAAACTAACATATCATTTATTAAGGTATCTTAAAATCATTCTGTATACATCAGTTCAATGTTTCGGCTGTTGCCTGCTCTACTGTCGGGTTGTTGTCTCTTTGACACATTCCCCATTTCCATTCTCAATTTTACACATTAGTAAATGTACACAAATGTAGCTAGAAAGTATTGTTTTAATTCAACACAACGACTGTTTCTTAGTATCTATACGTTAACTAAAAAAACGTATCTTATTGTTAAGATCCAACTAAGGCGTGAATGTATTGCAACGACTCTTATTGTTGTATATATATTAAAATATACTGGAATGTCAATGATATGGGTGTTTAGCACAGTGACTATTTGCTATTCCGCTCGTTTAGTTTTTATTACGTGTAGCAGTAGTGCCCAGAGCATACCACCGACCTTCGGCAGGAAAACTTGTAATCCTTATTAATTAAGTTTGGTGCCGCGTGCAAGGTTCAAGCTCACAACATCAGTGTTGACATGCCAGGTAAACTTCTTGCGTTTTATAAGGCTTTACACAAATGAATAAATATTTCATATTATAAAAACATTGCGTGTTTTTTTTTCTTTTTTCTTGATTTTGTATTCGCCCTGAAGTTAGAAAGATAACATTAGCAACCTTTCCGATGTTAAAAAATAGCAAATACTGCATGCAATCAACTTTGAAACATTAAAATGTGATAGAAGCAAAAGTATCTTGCATCTGAATCTCTTTCACCAATATAACAAGAAAACCCAAATATGGGATGCCAAGACTATATAAAAAGCTATTGGAAAAAATCAAAATACGAAAATGAAATTGATAACATGTAAGCTAGAGAACAATTACCTTCTGAAGCAGCTCAAAGAAAATCCATGTTGGTTTTATTGAATTATTTAATGTATGTAAAGTACTAGCGAGAAGAATTGTCTAAAATCACCAAAATGAAATAGCATGTAATGAGGCTCTTTGATACTTCGACAGCTTTAATTTCTTACTTTAAAGCTTTGAAGGAACTATATGCGACCGGGAAAATATATATATCTCTTTTTTCGTGATTTACGTCATAGCAGAAAGAAGAATTTAAATGAAAATTTGTATATATATCTATATATGTAGATACAAGTCTAAATTGAAAACTACGTTCAAACCTATGATTGCTTTGGATAAAAACCGCAATTATTTTTATTCTTGTCCATGTTAAACAAATTTCGGTGTAGAAGGGTCTAATATATATATACTATAATAAATACATGTTATTTTACAATACTTGTAAGCCATGATGAACGAAGGTTTTCATGCAACCCGGCACACAATCTTTAAAAAACTATATATATTATTTTCGATCAAAATAAAACCTACCTTGATATGCATTTGCTCATTGAAAACTGTAATTTTGGCATATTAGCACAATACCTTTTAGGGATACACTGTAAATAAAACAAATTGTTAAGTAGAAATTCTACAATAGATTTACTAGAAATAGCTACAATTGTATCGATAAGGGCGTTGTGGATTTCACTTTGAAATTAAAAAGTTCGATTTATTCAGATACATGTTTACGTTGTCTGTTGTCTCCTTTCAACGACAAGAGAAAGGGAAATCCCCAAAACAAACATATATGCAACATGTGTGTTTGTACATCTGTTTAATCAATTTACTTAGTAGCAAGATTTTTTTTTAAACAAAAATTTGCATGATGATAATATTTTATATTTTTATAAGGTATAACCTTCTCGTTTACTACGAGATAGATCTCGTGTGATCTTTTAAAACAGAAGTACATGCATCATGTACAAAGAATTTTGACAAAGAACAAAACAAACTTGCTGTCAAATAGATCTGAATACATATGAAACAGTATATACTTAGTTTTCGTTTTTTGCTGTGTTAAATATTTGTTTTTCTTTCATTTTGTTTGTACATGAATTAGGCCGGTAACATAATGTCTTAATGTTTTTAAGTATAAAGAAGGCACGGAAAATTTGGCAGGAAATTATTCTCTCTGGCTTGATTTTTCATGCATTCTACAATTGGAAATTTCATTCTTTCACAATCCTTAAAAGAATAACTAGAAATTTATAAGATTTTCGGAAATGGGTTTTAAACTATAGATTAAAAATTGTTACACAAAATTAAGGTTAGCGGCCAAAATTTGTAATGGCACCATACATGTACATGTGTGAATAATAGAAGAGGATATTGAATACCTGACAAAAAGATAAAAAAAAAAATAAAAAAAAGCATGCACGAGAAGGGACCATTTTTGTCTACACATTCAATTTTTTGGTTTATTGTTGGAAATTTTCTCATTGGCATTCATACCACATCTTCATTTCTATATTATTAATTAAATGCATCAGTTATAGATAATAACAAATTACGGGTTTAGCTTTCCATTAACTTTCCATTAGCCGTGACTGATAACACTAACCGTGCATTGATTCACAAGATATGCTACAGATAGGTGTCATGTTTAATGACATGATAGATGAATGTAAATTGTCCTCGTTTTCATTATGCTGATTTTTAAATTGAATTAAGATAAATTTACATGTCTACATTTGAAAATGCCTGTATCAAGTCAGGAATATGACAGTTGTTTTCCCTTCGTTTGATGTGTTTTGTTATTTGATTTTGCGATGTGATTAAGGACTTTCCGATTGAATTTTCCTCGGAATTCAGTATTTTTGTGATCATACTTTTTATGGACATGTGTTTAAAAACGTTTGAAATAAAGATTTATTTGCATGAAACGTTTTCAATCATTTTGCTGTATATTTGGTATCCACAATGAAAACAGCAAACCAGCAATCATTTCATTTCACGTGGTTGTTGTTTGATAATGTGTTATATATTCATTTTTAAATACTATATATTCTGTACATGAATTAGTTAGTTTTCTCTTTGGAATTGTTTAACATTGTCATTTCAGAGCCGTTTATAGCTGAATAAGCTGCAGGGACTTTGCTCATTGTTGTAGGCCGCACAGTGACATATAGTTGTTAATTTCTGTAACATTTGTTCTCTTGTGGAGAGTTATATCATTGGCAATTATACCTGATCTTCTTTCTTGTATATATCTTCTTCGCTTATACATGTAGCATATAATCGAACCGGAAATTGTACAGATAAATCCTAAACCTTTTTTTCTGGTGTCCTAGATTTCTTGCTTGTCAGTATGTGAGCCTCCTCATGTGGTTCAAAAGTTTAATTATGTGAATACTTGTTTGTTTTTATAATGATAATTTTAGTACCAGACCAAATATGTAATGATAATTATCTGATTATTTGATATATAGGATCTAGGACTGTATTTTTTGATTTTTTGATTATCTAGTTTAAAAAAATAATTCATAAATATTTGATTATATTGGCAAAACATTTGTGACTATGTGATTACTTGAACACCCTATGAGGGGCCTCGTATTCATACATGTATACGTCATTCACATCATATATCAACATAAGAACGATCTGTCCTCGACGTCCACCTCCAGGGAAAGTATGTCACCTTTAACAATACAATTGTGTTACAAATGATAGTTGACAAGATTTATATTTAACCTGATTAATTATAATTGTCTTGTACATAATTATACAGATAAACAAATAAAAAACAGGGCCTTGTGTATGTGATAAAGGATTTTAACTTGTTTATTGTGATAAGTAATGCAGGAAACAATCTGTATATTATATTTGTTTGTTGATTTTTACTGTTACATGGTTTAATCCCCCTCTCCATCTCTCCCCCTCTTACTAAAGCACGTGTTGTCATTGCCGATGAAGCACCAACTCAAACATGAAACATATCTAAGCAAATGTTGATCCATGAACGGCTTTCAACAATTTGCAAAACCCAAACAGCTTAAATAGTTCGCTACAAAAGGTACACGCGTGGCACATGTGAGCTAATGTATACAAGAGAAAAAAACGGAATGACGTACGACAAAACAATAAACGAAAAAACAGATATGTTAGACAACCACTGAATTACAAGCGCCAACCTCTGGATAGGCACATATAGAATGTTAATAAGTACATGAAAAGTGAATATTTCAATTATGTTCATAGATGCATGTACATTGTACAGTAACAGATCCAGAAATGTTTATAAGTGGGGCTCATTGAATGCCCCTGAGGGGGCCGCTCCAGTTATACTCCAGTGATTCCTTATATAATCAACCAATTTTCCCCTAAAAAGGGGTGATAGGACCCCGTACACTCCCATTACTCCTTCTCTGCAGCACGACGATTTTTAAATAATGGTTTTGTTCTCTTCTTTTCTTAAGACCAACATTTTATAAAGCAGTTTTTGTTTTTATAATACGATTTAATCCATTCCAAAATAACAGTTTGACATTTTCTTTTTTCTAGTTTTAAAATTCAAAGTTATAATCCAAATTATAAAACATCGAAATAATTATGTATACTAATACAAGGTTCTCAAATATTGTAAACATTGCATTATAAACTGGCGTTTGCTCACCATTTCCTTTTTTTATCATGATGTAAGTTCTTCTGTTTGAATTTGCCGCGTACACCGCAAGTAAAGTTGCTCGGTTGCAACCACAAAAAAAAATATCAAAACAATATGAAAATACAATAACTAAATTAGTGTTAGCTAATCCTTCCCCTTTTATTTATCTAAGTTCAGTCTTCTCAATTTCCGGCATGAACCGCAAGAAAAGTTGCAACTACCATAAAAAAATAAGGATCAATTATCAAAACTATATGAAAATACAATAACTTATTTGTAGATTCAGGGAACACAACCAGGAAAGCTAAACGATAAAATATTAAATTTAAATACCTCATGATTAAAAACTGTCATTCTCAATAATTTTGAATTTTCTGATATCCACTTTTATGAAATAACATACATAATTGCCCATATGTCCATGCAGGCTTTCCTTTAAACATTTGCCTATATAACACAACTTACAATAATCCTAAAAACATACCAGCGCCGCCTATACATACTGTATTGTCATTTAGTTAATCAACGATATATCACTGTCTTCCTACTATTATGGATGGTTGACTTAGACCCATAAATACATACAATCTGACATCTTATACCTTTTATTGTTTTTACATGACACTAACGGTAAATTCGTTTTGCTAACCTTTATTAAGTTACATGTCTATTTCCGTCTTTTGATTATGTTTAATATAGATATATGCTATCTGTACAACTGAGAACTTGTGTAAAACTAATGTTCATCTTATACTTAGGAACATGAGAGAGAAAAAAAGAAATAAAAGTTAAAAAAAATATTTATGACGCATATTTAATGTGAAGTCATCAGCATATTATTGCACTTTCGACACCTTTATGAAAACTTGTCAAAAATTAATCAACAATACTATAAAAGTCTCACGGGACATTTATTTTAGCCATACTTTCCAAGGTAAAAGTCGTTGTTAACAGTGTAAAGTTACATCTTTTTCTCAATCTCTATTTAAAAGTCTTTTCTGAATGACCATTTAACTTCATAGTGGGTCAAGCAGATGACAAATCAAATATGTTGAATTCAGGTTTTTCCTATATCTTATAGTGGTTTACGCAAAAAAAAGTAATTTCATAGCGCCGAAAAAAACAACCCTTTTTGAAGTTAAATGGTTGCTTCCTTTAAGTCTTTTGTTTTGTGTCTTTTCATGCACCAACCATTCCGCATACATGTATTTAAACGTATAAAAGGGGCACATTTGATATCCATAATTAATTGTTAAAAACTTTCATTCTTTATTTCTGTGTAATAATCAGTTTTGCAAAGGAAGTTTCACTAAAAGCTGGATCTCAATTTTCGGCTCTCCCTTGACACCATTTGCGAGTATGGTCTTGTGGAAACGATGATAGTCCGTCGGAAGGGGACGATAAATGGCTGACCCGTGTTAAGAGAAAGCCATATCTCTTGCACGTTAAAAACACCCTTGTAGATTTCAACAAAGAGTAGGCTAATGCCGCTACAAGGCAGCACTCGCAACCGCAAAGTGGAAAGGGATTAATATAGGTTGCAAAACTTGTTTCCCAATCCACTATAAATAAATATGTTAAAACTAAAAGCTGGATATAAAGGAGGAGAAAAAATCAAAATATAAGGTACCATAAAAAATATCATTTGCATTATGTCATATTTATGTTGACGTGTTACACTAGGGTTATTGTGGAGCCGCGACATCACCAAAGTATGTCATGCGCCATGCTGCTTCTTGAGCCGCGACCTCACCAAAGTATGTCATGCGCCATGCTGCTTCTTGAACCGCGACCTCACCAAAGTATGTCATGCGCCATGCTGCTTCTTGAGCCGCGACCTCACCAAAGTATGTCATGCGCCATGCTGCTTCTTGAGCCGCGACCTCACCAAAGTATGTCATGCGCCATGCTGCTTCTTGAGCCGCGACATCACCAAAGTATGTCATGCGCCATGCTGCTTCTTGAGCCGCGACCTCACCAAAGTATGTCATGCGCCATGCTGCTTCTTGAGCCGCGACCTCACCAAAGTATGTCATGCGCCATGCTGCTTCTTGAGCCGCGACATCACCAAAGTATGTCATGCGCCATGCTGCTTCTTGAGCCGCGACCTCACCAAAGTATGTCATGCGCCATGCTGCTTCTTGAGCCGCGACATCACCAAAGTATGTCATGCGCCATGCTGCTTCTCGCATGCTGATCTAACACTATTTCCAACAGGAAAAGTTCCAGATAAATCAATTATAGTCTATATAAAAAAGAAGATTTGGTATGATTGTCAATGAGATAACTGTCCACAAGAGACCAAAATGGCACAGACATTAACAACTATAGGTCACCGTACGGCTTTCAACAATGAGCAAAGCCCATATCGCATAGTCAGCTATAAAAGGCCCCGATATGACAATTCAAACGAGAAAATTTACGGCCTTATTTATATTAAAAAATAATGAACGAAAAACAAATATGTTACACATAAACTAACGGCAACCACCGAATTACAGGCTCCTGACTTGGGACAGGCACAAACATGTACATAAATGATGTGGCGGGGTTAAACATGTTAGTTCAGTCCCTTATCTATAATAAATGAATCATAATGTGCACCAACATTAAGTCATATTTTTACACCGTGCACAATGGACCCTTTCCTGTATAATTTGAACGCCCCTCAACTTTATATATGGATATATAGCTTCTTAGGATCAATAAGGTCAATGCTAATGAGCCATTATGAGGGTTGTATAGCCGGGTAAAATGGTGTTTCGAATATATGAAATCAAGATGGAATATATTTCTCAAGAAAATTTGACTTTAGCAATCCAGCAAGACTGAGGAACAAACTTCAAACTAAATGTAATGTCACATAATAACAATAACAATATACTGTATATTTAAGCAAAAGCAATTAAAGGATTATGCAGATTAACAGTAATGTGTTGCTAAATAGAAATAACAATTATAGATTACTGTAAAAGAGTGAACAGAGTCCTACTCTGTTTGTAAGTTATTGTCTTAACTGTCACTGGGAATAAATAGACTAAATGCAATTGAGTCCTTCGTCCACGAAGATGACACTTAATCCGTGTAATATACAAAGGAAGAATCGATCTAAACTTCAAATTTCAAGGGTTTGTGTGTGTGTGTGTGTGTGTGTGTGTGTGTGTGGAAAAGGGGGGGGGGGGGTGTTGAGAAAGTTGGAGTCAGAAAAAATGTTTTGTCATCTGCTTGACCATCATATTTTTTTTTTTTATCAAATTTAGGATTTTGGGAGGGGGACTTTTTGAAGTTCAATAGTCGTTGTCGTATGTCTTGTATCAATCCAGATCCTTTGAGGACAATTAGACGGTATGTTGCAAGTCAAAATGTTTGTCCCTATCTGACAAATTTTATTTTAACAGTGGCACTTTAGAACTTTCTAGACCTTCATATGGACATTTAATCTGTCAATGTCAGTCTTAGAAGAAATAATGGAATATGCCCGAAAAAAAACCCATCGACTTAACCATCTATTTTGAATGCAGCTTCATCCAAAGAATATGCCCGGAGTTAGAATTGGTAGGTCTTTCCTTTCTGTTAATTCGAGAAAAATTTCAACCAGATTGTATCTTGAATTACCAGAAAGTGAAAAGAAACAGAAAATCATATTCGTACATACATGTACATGTACGTCTGTTTATGTTGTTCATATTAAATGTTTCTCGTTTCTCGTTTTTATATAAATGAGACCGGTGTTTTTCCCATTTGAATGGTTTTACTCTACTTATTTGCGGGGCCCATTATAGCTTGCTGTTCGGTGTGAGCTTAGGCTCTGTGTTGAAGACCGTACTTTGGCCTATAATGGTTTACTTTAATAAATTGTGATGTAGATTTGTCTCATTGGCATTCTTACCACATCTTCCTATATCTATATATAGTTATACAACATGAATTAATGTCAACACGAGTGGGTTGTAGTATGTCATTAAATTGAAAATGGAAATGATGAATGTGTCAAAGAGACAACAACCCGACCATAGAACAGACAGCAGCAGAAGGTCGCCAATAGGTCTTCAATGCAGCGAGAAATTCACCCATCCAGGAGGCGTCCTTCAGCTGGCCCCTAAACAAAATTAATATTATACGAGTTCAGTGAAAATGAACGGCATACTAAACTCCAAATTGTACAGAAGAAACGAAAATTAAAAATAATACAAGACATGTTTTCACCACTGTCTAATTCTTAAGCAAATTGGCAGTAAAATGTAAAACTGTTTAATGCCGGGACATTAGCTGATATGACAAGAGTTTTAACTTACTTAAAGCATGTCTTGACATTCACGAATCAAGTTAACACGACTGTCCTTTTTGATACAAACTAAACCAAATATTTTTGTTTCGAAGCTGCTCCCGTTCACATACCGAAGTAGTAATAATTTTTTGTCATAACGAAAAGACCATTTAACTTCAAAAAGGGGGGTGTTATTGTTTTTACCTAAAACATATTCTGATCTCTAATTTGATGTGGAAACAAATGTTCCGTGTTCAAGCAGATGATATATACTAATACATATTATGAATCCAGATTTCCTTCAAACTTTATAGTTTTAAATTTTGAAAATAAAATATAATTGATTGAATGTGTAGAAAAACTAAATAAAAAAACTAACCCCACCCCGCCTTTTGAAGGAAATGGTTATTCCTTAACACAGCTTACCTGATATAATCCATATATATCACAGATTCGCATGTCGATCCTCATGGCTCACAGTTTGATCTCTGCTAAATGTAAAATGTTCGTTCAGAAAAGAAAAACTACAAAATTCCGTCCAAACCATATTGTTAAACATTCAACTCCTGAATTTACATGAAATGTATGCCACTGGACGTTAAGCAAACTGTTTGCAATCAATTTAGTACACAGTACAAAATGTTATAGATTCAGTATTGTTCAAACCCTGTCATTAATAACTTAATTGTCTGTAAAACCGGAAATACATGAAATATGATATAGCATAAGACAAAGCTGGGAAATTGTAAATTTACTTAATTGTCCCTAGATATATTTGTTTTTCTTCTTTCAATTTAGTTAATTCAGTTCTTTTATCAAAACAAAACAAGTGTGTCATTGGTAATACGCGACTTATGCTCGAATCGCAGAGTAACCGGCTCTCTAGGGGGAGACAATCATTACGCTGATAACAGGACAGATATATATATTAACAAATTACTAGACGGAATATGTATAACGATTTAAAACATAGAAGAGAGAAGATAAACATTTATGAATATGTTTTGGGTAAAAATGAAGAAATCTAAAATCACGTTTGAAAAATAATATACGTGGTGATTTGACACAATTTTAATTCATATGAAAGCAGGATCATAGTTTTATACATATCATATGAAAAAAGGCACTAAAGCAGGATCATAGTTTTATTCATGTAACAAAGGTTTTTTGTTTTAAATTAGCTTGATACAGGTTGTTTCTTGAGCCGAGTCGATTGTAGCCATACATGTAGTAGTGTTTTACAAAGTTAAAACAGAACTCTACGACTTACAGTATATTTTTTTTGTTCCAATTAGGAGTACTAATAAAAATTAACTGTCAACACTCTTTCATCTCCACGCAGCGACCAAGCATATTAACATATAAGCGAGTGTGGAGGATGAATTTTAATTACATGTAAATTACAACATCGTCTATAAAGCGAAATACTGACATTGTTCAAGAAATGCATTCTCGCTACCAATCGATGGTTTCATCAAATACATACTTGCACGCTTAACTGACAATCATAGACAGTGGTAAAACATGACAAACAGAAACCCGATCATCCCATATGGAATATATTGACCCCGTTTACATCGTATTTATTCACTAGCACAATATAGTTGGCGTGTTTTTCAACAGACTGTCGGTATTCCAATGGGAACCAATTGTGTCTCTCTTCTTGCCGACTTGTTTGTTTATCATTATTCGGCTGACTTCTAAGAAAAACTTTTAAGGAAGAAAGATAAGAAATTAGCAATATCCTTTAAATTTACGTTCCGCTATATAGGTGATGTTCTCTCACTAAATAATACCAAATTTGGTGACTATGTTGAACGAGTCTATCCCATCAAACTAGAGATAAAGGATACTACAGATACAGTTAATTCTGCATCATATCTTGACGTTCATCTAGAAATTGACAATGAGTGTCGGTTGAAAACAAAACTTTACGACAAAAGAGATGATTTCAGCTTCCCAATTGTAAACTTTCCATTTCTATGTAGCAACATTCCGGCAGCGCCTGCATACAGAGTATATATCTCCCAATTGATGCGATATTCCCGGGCTTGTATTTCCTATCACGAATTCCTTGATAGGGGATTGCTACTCACAAGGAAGTTGTTTAACCAAGAATTCCAAATGGATAAGTTGAAATCATCCCTTCGTAAATTTTACGGACGCCATCACGAGTTGGTTGACCGTTATGGAATAATGTTGTGAAAACAATCCCCTTCTATTTTAGCGAATATGATCTACCCGAATTAGACTATTCGCCGGGTTTGTAATAACATAAGCAACACAACGAGTGCCACATGTCGGGAGCAGGATCTGCTTACCCCTCTGGAGCACCTGAGATCACTCCCAGTTTTTGGTGGGGTTCGTGTTGCTAAGACTTTAGTTTTTTATTTTGTGTCTTCTGTGCCATTATTGTCTGTTTGTCTTTTTTGTTTTTAGCCATGGCGTTGTCAGTTTATTTTCAGTCTTTTAGTTTGCCTCTCCCTCTGGTATATTTCGTCTCTCTTCTATGTAACTAATATTATATTGGTACTTTTTATTGGTACTTTATCAACATCCTTATTGTATTTCGATACTATGCTAATAAAAGTCATTGATGTGTAAGTTCATAAAAAATAAACATTTTGTTTTATGATGTACAACAGGAGTGATTTATAGTGTACAGCGTCCAAATGATTACCTGTCATAATAAAAAAAAATTCTCATAAAAACCAAGATAAACAGTTTAACCGTCTTTATTTTGTGTTTTCATATTCCTATAAAATGTACCATCTTAGTAAGAGTTAAGCGTTCCTTTATTTAAAAGTCATTGTTACTAGTAACATATTAAAATTTAGTGTTTATATTATATATACAATGTACATGTAGATATGAAATAAATAATGCTATGTATGCTCTTATCTGCTTGTTCACTTCGTTTCTTTTTCCTTTTTTTTGTCGTTTTCTGTCCTTTTCTGTTCTTTTCTGAAAATCGTTGCCATTTTTGTGAATCGAAACGAAAGATCTATCATTTTAACTGATGGTGATTTTTTTGCAGAATCAAACGTAAAGATCTGCATCTTTATTTCAGTTGAAAATTAGACTAGTACAAATTGAGTTACCCTCTTTAAATAAAGAATTTATTATATTTATTCGCTAGCCTCAAATCCAAAATTCGTCCCTACTGAACTGTGCATGGGATAAATTATTTAAAATCTGATCAATGAAAATGATAACTATTATAATAATAGACCGAAGCTTTTAATTCGTTCCATCTTCAGACTTCTGTGAAATGGCTTTGTCTTTCTCTTATTTTCTAGAAGTCTTTTTAAAAAAAAAAATGGTATTTTTTTATCTCCTAAGTATCGATCCCCCCTTTTTATGCAATGATGTATGCATTTAGATGTGTCATAATATTAAGATTGATCTATCGTCAATTAATTAATTAAAATTCATCGGGCAGTGCTTGGAAAATGGATAGTCTTTGAACAATATAAAAAAGTAATAATTAGCAGTCTTTTTTATTCTTATTCTACTTTATCATAAAATGATGGATTTAACCATAAACATTTGTCATGACAAACAATATAATCAGTTACTAATTTTACACGGCGTAATTTAAATTACATGTACAATTAATTTCAATAAGTAAAATGCAAAAAACTAATATTTCTTATACCAGATAGACACCTGTCTTGAAAGAATTAAACTACGGACAACAATTCCAATACATTCGTTCACGTGTTTCCTTAACTCTATATTCTCAGATTTGATTCCTGGGGAATTTGAGAGTGTATTCATTATTAGTTATTGACACGCCGATGACGTTTATAAATCAGCTGGCCCGTCTCTGCGTTCGTCCGCCCTATAAATTTCGAATCCTTGGCGATTGGTTACATGTATGATACTGGATGTGAATTATTCTTTTGGGGGTGAACACTGTGTTGCGTCCTTTGCTGGTTTCTTAAAATGGCTGATTCGTAGATAGTCTGAGAAATGTTAAGTTTCCGTTCATGGACAATACACACAGATTAAAGAGTTTGGTATATATGGTTCAATGCATTTATATTTTTTTGCAATTGTATGGATGTAACGGCTCTTATTATACACCAGTCTTTCTTGTACTTAGTATGAACTTTACTTTAATAACTAAATGCAATCATTGAAAGCCAATATCAAATTATATCACATGTATGTAAAAAGTGTTTACTTTGTTATAGAGAAAAATCATACCGGTGATAAGGACTGTCTTACAGCTAAAGAGTGAGGTCGGAATTTTGCCGACTGTTGATATCTCACTGTGACTTTGAGATGAAGAACAGTAATATGAGCACTTTGGTGTTTGTGTTTGTGACTTTGTGTTAGTTGCTGGGCCTCTATGGAAAATAAACTAATCATGTGTATGTCATAAATAGATTATCTATATCCTTTCTTTTCTACTAATATAGATTGATTGGTTGATGCTTCTATCTCGTAGACGGCGCGTGGAAAAATAAAATTGAAGGTCTTCTTTAGGGAGCTATCATTTGATTTTTATGAGAGGGGCTTGGGAAATTTGAGAAAAGGCAGGACAGGAGTTTTGAGTATAAAAAGCAGGATGAGCAACTCCAAAGAAAATAGGAAGATTACAATTTTTGTTAAAAAAAAGTCAGGATATTAAACTATAGGCAGGACCGACAGTAGGGTGAAACATTAAAATGCAAGACAGACATTAAAAAAAAAAAAAAAAATGCAGGACACAAAATTTCATCCAAGCTCTCCCCCTTCTCTATCAAAATCAAATGAAATCTCCTTTATATAATTAAACGTGATACAAGATTCAATAGTGTATTAAAGTCTCACCACATACTACATGTACGTATATTTACACAATATAATAACAATAAAAAAAATTTAGAATGCATGTGCCATTCTTTGATCGTTGTCCTTTCGGTTTATATAACACATGATTATTTGTTATTAGCTCAACGATTTCTTATTCCACTATTGTCCCAGATAAATGAATAATTACTTTACACTATAATAATATAATAATTGATAAAATGTTATGTAAGACCTTATTGTTTACATACATGTATGCCGTATATGCATGTTGTGCATGTATCTGTATTGTATGCATGTTCTGTACGTATCTGCATTATAAAAGTATAAAATATAAAATTGAGAAAGGAAACTCAGTAACTTATATTTTTTAAGGATGTTCGCTACTCTGTTTTCAAGTGTATGTAAAGTGCGGATCCTAAGATATCATTTTCACTGTATATGCCAGAAATTTTTGATGTAGAATGATAAATAAACAGACGACTTTTTTTTATTTTTGAAGAAAATGAAGAAAATGAGTTAAAAAGTATATGTTAAGAAACACATAATACTAATAAAACAAAGTAAGAGATGCGAACGGGTTTTTTTTTTCGCGCCTAAATCCAAATAGATGTGAAATATATACCAAAATAGGTAAATATTAAGGTAATTACACGAACAGATCGTGCAGGTGTTTTATAACTAACAGGTAAGATGTTGTTGCGGATTTTTTTTCATTTCAACACAATTATTAAAGTTGTATAACGTAGAATAGGTATTGTCATTCAGTTTCTTCATATTGAACTGAATTCCACTATGATGCTTTCTTTGTGCGAGTCATGTTAACTGTCGAATAATGATACTATTCTTTCATTTTCACTGTAGAGCGATTCATTATTATTGTTTATGCGGCGCATTTTCACTGTATGCTATATTTATTTTTTTAACTATTACAGCGTATTTTTTTAAGCATGTAAAGCAAGACGTTAGTTAGCGTGCTTGCTATGGGTTTTTTTGTACAATCATTATGATAACACCCAATTTAATTCAAATATAATATATAATTATATAAATACAGGTTAAACTATGCCAATTTTTTGATTGAGTTAAGTCTGCTAATTGATATTTTATCGTATGTTTTTATATGTTGTGATGTTATGCTATTATTTCAGAAAAAGGGAGAAGGTTTGGGCCCATTAAAACGTTTAATCCCGCTGCAAATGTTTGCACCTGTCCTAAGTCAGGAATCTGATGTACAGTAGTTGTCGTTTGTTTATGTAATATATACGTGTATCTCGTTTCTCGTTTTGTTTATATAGATTAGACCGTTGGTTTTCCCGTTTGAATGGTTTTACACTAGTAATTTTGGG
The DNA here is from genome assembly GCF_036588685.1 of Mytilus trossulus. Taxonomy (NCBI): domain Eukaryota; kingdom Metazoa; phylum Mollusca; class Bivalvia; order Mytilida; family Mytilidae; genus Mytilus; species Mytilus trossulus. The sequence goes on from NC_086386.1 coordinate 81,318,265, forward strand.
GCCCTTTATAGCTTGTTGTTCGGTGTGAGCCAAGGCTCCGTGTTGAAGGCCGTACTTTAACCTATAATGGTTTAATTTTTAAATTGTTATTTGGATGGAGAGTTGTCTCATTGGCACTCACACCACATCTTCCAATATCGATACATATTGTTTAAAGATGTCAATCGTATTTACAAAGTTTGTATAAACAATTATACAAACTAAGCAAGCATTCCAACCAAAGTTTTGCTTTACATGCATTAGGAAATTAGCTGTAATTCCTTAATTTAGCCGACTTGCTCAAACAATAGATAGAGTAAGAGACGGATTTGATAAAATTTAACTTACGGAGGAAAGTTTGGTTTTAAAACACTCTAAATAAATTCAATAGAAATAACATTTATTTCAAATGTATTCCATTTAATTTCTCATAAATCGTATAGGGATCTTTATCCTTGTTTTTTTTTTATCCATTTCCATATCCTTGTTTTTTTATCCATTGCGATGACACTTCACCACTAATTACGTACATCTTGATATATTTTTTTATATTGAATTGTTGGTTTTCCCTTTTAAAAGGTTTTACACTGGGGCCCTTTATAACTTGCTGTTCGGTGTGAGCCAAGACTCCATGTTGAAGACCGTATTTTGACGTATAAAGGTATACTTTTATAAATTGTGACTCGGATGGAGAGTTGTCTCATTGTCACATATGACATTTTATCTATCTGTGGCTCAAACCGAAACGAGACGGGCTAAAAAGGGATAAAAAACAAACTTGTTTAATATATTTATAATGGGCTTTATATGAGTCAGAAAAAAGTAGAATAGTGGGTCGCGTTGGGGTAAAACGTTTTTTTTGTAAGCGTGACACGTGAAAGTCAAATGATTGTGTCGTGAAAACGAGAAATAAAGTATAGCGGGACACGGAAGATTTCAAAAAATGAGAACTGCATAGTATAAGCGCGATATGGGAATCTGACAAAGCAGTAAGCAGGGTCAGGGATCAGACCCCCCCAATGAGACCCCAGAATATAATTTTTTTTTTATCTTCATCCTATTATTACAGTCATGCCTTCAATAACAAATGTATCCCATGCATGTATTTTTATATTTTTGGTCCCTTTTTCAAGTTTGTGGTCTCCAAATGTATAGACAAAAGACCTCATGGATATTTGGGGTTCTTTGACATGCTGAATCTAACCTTGTATCCAGTTTGGGGATTTTTTACCAAGTTACCGTAATAGCCCACATAGAGGTCCAAAGGGTCTAAGATCATCAAACATTAATTGTAGCATGCATGTCGTGTACAATTACCCAAATGTGCATTCTTTGACCTCTGTGGTGGTATCCACTCGCGGATCTAGAATTTTTTATAAGTAGGGGTCCAGTGACTGCCTAAGAGGTGTCCCGCTCAAGTGATTCCATATAAAAGTACATGTAACCAAATGTTTTCCCAAAAAGAGGGCAACCCCCTGTCCCCTAAATCCTCCTCTGGTATCGAACTGTCCATTACGGATATTTTTTTTTGTATCAAGGGTGCTCTACTTCACGTATCAATGCAAACAAAAAAGTTCGCCCACACACCTTACATTTCATGTGTCACATACCGTTTCACCTTATACAGTAAAAATCATGCTAGCAACAATAGAGTCAAGAACATTTATTCTACCAAAACTGTCTTTTTCAGAATATGGAAATTGAAGCAGTTGAGGGTACAACTGGGAGGTTAATCTTTTATAAGCTTTTCTGTCAACATTGCGTTTCAAGATGCATATTTTTCTGTTCGCAAGTGTATTTATTGCGTGGAAGATAACGTCCTCAAATGTACTCGTCTCTATTTTACACAGACTGCACTTAAACTCCGCCATATCAATCTTTGACTTAAAAAAATACAGAAATATCTTTTAATTCTTTTTTTAAATCAAGGAAAAACGTAATTTGAAGAATACAATATGACATTTTGAGGAGCGTTTTTGTTACAAGTTTGAAAAGCTATATATTTGATAAAGAATGAATAAGGAGTTTGTATTTCAATTTGAAAATACATTTATCATAAATTCTAAAGTCATCAACTAAGTTTTTTCAATTGTTTCAAGTGCATTTATCACATAATTTTACAATAAAAATTCTTCGCATCTTCGAAAATTCCACATCAGAAATGACTGCACTAACAGTGAGAATTCATCGCATCTATAGTTAAAATGGATCGCTTTCAATAATCGATATGCTATATTATGTTGCTTTTATAACACTTATTTGAACTTTAATGCTATGTTTGGACATAATAAAGACATTTCACAATGAAATTATGTAAAAACTTTCCTTCAAATCAATCAATTTGGTATTTTCAAAACGTAAACAAATACAGTTTTCCCATGATCCTTTATTCTACAATAGACATACCCGCATATGACAGTAAAAATGACTAGCTGGATTCGCACTTTATATACACTGGTTATTTTTAGCATAAAAAAAGAAACTAAAAAATCAGAAACAAAGTATTGTCCGTGTGCTTGTTTCCGAGATATAAGCCTTTGAAAATTTTGCAGGAAATGATTGTCTCTAAATTTTTCATATATTTAACGTCATTTGCCCCTTTTTCCCCTCAAAATGATGAAAAATAACAAGGAATTTAGAATATTTTCAAAAATAACATTTTAAATTATATGTTATCAAATTCTGGAAAGAAAAGTAGGGGTTAATGGCAAAACATTTTAAAATCCTAACAAGGGTGAAATCAAAGGATTTCGAATATCTGGCAGAAATTCTAAAACAAGAGTAGCGGTCGTGAACATCCTTAAAGATTGAGTTCACTGCACAAAGAGTTTGTAAATATGCTATATGTTGAGAACGGTGAAAATGACGCCATCGAGTTGCAATTTATGCCTTCTGCATGGCAATAAGCATTGCGTAAAATTGACCTTACATTAGGTTGCGGAAAATGAATGTAATAGAACAGGAATCGAAACGGGACCTGCTTTCAAGCGTATTAATTGACGGACACGGAAACTCATTAAAGCCTCTTTCGCCTAGCGATTAGGAGCATATACATTCAATCTTTTAGTGGATAATCACTAGTCCAATTCCTTGTTACGACTCTTTTTTGTTTTATACTCTTTGATATACAATGTAGATAGGGGTTCGTAAACCTTATATTATAGAGAAAACAGTAGCATTTAATTAAGAAATAATTCATGGAAGCCATAGATTATTGGAAATTTACACATGGCCTGGGCCGTGATATTCGAATTTTATCCTGAGCGTTAGCGAGGGATAAAATCAACGAATATCACGACCCAGGCCATGTGTAAATTTCCAATAATCTATGGCTTCCATGAGTTATTTCGATTCTAATAGGACAAATACGATCATTAAAAAAACTGAAGCGAGGGTGGGTAAATCTGTGTGTATGGCTGTTCTTTTTTACTTAAGAAATAATTCATGGAAGCCATAGATTATTGGAAATTTACACATGGCCTGGGCCGTGATATTCGAATTTTATCCTGAGCGTTAGCGAGGGATAAAATCAACGAATATCACGGCCCAGGCCATGTGTAAATTTCCAATAATCTATGGCTTCCATGAGTTATTTCGATTCTAATAGGACAAATACGATCATTAAAAAAACTGAAGCGAGGGTGGGTAAATCTGTGTGTATGGCTGTTCTTTTTTACTCCCTGTTAGATAAAGCTCATCATTTTAATAGATCCGTAGCTTGCACGGATTATTTCGTGAACAACCGCTGAAAAAAAAATGTTTCATTCTCAAAACCATGTTGATTTATATGTTTTTTCCCGTGAGCTACCGTCAAATCCAAAGTTGACATTTCGTAACCTATGAGCCGCCATGTTGACTTGCTGAAATCAGTACATATGCGAATAATGCAATAGAATAGAAAATCAAACATAACCTACCTTGATAATCAATTTTAATACAATTGTAAACGACATGTCAATAGTTAACGTAACAGAAAACGTTCAACTCTAGAGTTTTCATTTGTATGACGTCATGTTTTGAAATGACTTAAATGCGCCAAAAACATTAATAGACTTTCGCGGAATTTTATTTAAATTTTATTTTGTTGGTTTCTCCGAGCTCTTGTGCATTACTTCTTTTTATTATGCATCCGAATAAGAATAAAAATGATTTTGTCTTTTCTGAATTGCAATCTTTAAAACAATTAAATCGACAAAGGGTTTGCAAATAGGTTTCAATACATGTGGATTTACGTGGGAAGTATATTGTAACAGCCATTATTATGTACACCACGGAGTCTGCGCTAAGTATAGATATATCGAGAATTTTATCACAGTGTTGTTTACAAAGCGAAAGAAGCACGTCATATTAGAATCCCTGTTAGATAAAGCTCATCATTTTAATAGATCCGTAGCTTGCACGGATTATTTCGTGAACAACCGCTGAAAAAAAATGTTTCATTCTCAAAACCATGTTGATTTATATGTTTTTTCCCGTGAGCTACCGTCAAATCCAAAGTTGACATTTCGTAACCTATGAGCCGCCATGTTGACTTGCTGAAATCAGTACATATGCGAATAATGCAATAGAATAGAAAATCAAACATAACCTACCTTGATAATCAATTTTAATACAATTGTAAACGACATGTCAATAGTTAACGTAGCAGAAAACGTTCAACTCTAGAGTTTTCATTTGTATGACGTCATGTTTTGAAATGACTTAAATGCGCCAAAAACATTAATAGACTTTCGCGGAATTTTATTTAAATTTTATTTTGTTGGTTTCTCCGAGCTCTTGTGCATTACTTCTTTTTATTATGCATCCGAATAAGAATAAAAATGATTTTGTCTTTTCTGAATTGCAATCTTTAAAACAATTAAATCGACAAAGGGTTTGCAAAAAGGTTTCAATACATGTGGATTTACGTGGGAAGTATATTGTAACAGCCATTATTATGTACACCACGGAGTCTGCGCTAAGTATAGATATATCGAGAATTTTATCACAGTGTTGTTTACAAAGCGAAAGAAGCACGTCATATTAGAATCTTCCATACAGGACAATGCTAACAGTTTCTTAATTAATTTGCAACTTTTATAATATAAACCGTGAACAAAACAGTTATGTATAGTATTTCTACTTTATTATTGGACCAAGAAATTGAAGTAAAAAAAAAATCTTCAAATTCCTTCGGTAAGCGAAAGACCGACATAAACCCAGGAAATTAGTTTTACTAATTGTTTGCCTATATTGATATTAATATAATAATGAAAACTACTAACCTGTGTGTAGCTTGTTGGTGTATACTTTTATTTATCCTTCGTGTTTCCTTTATTAAAGGAAGCTCATACAGAGGAAAGAAGAAGACGCAGATTTGGTGTCTTATTTGAAAAGTAATTATTACAACTTTTAATGTTACTTTTAAGACACATATTGTAAGATATAAGCATGTCTATTTCTACCTAGAATGAGTCCGTTACCAGTTTGATACTGGATACAAAATGTTCTATTTACAGAATATATCACAAATAATCTTTATTCAAATATAAACGTCAATGAACCAAAATATGTACAACTGCTCTTTGCAATCTTTAATAAACTATTCTACTTTTTAGATATATGATACACTGGTACAAATTTGTCCTGGGTCAGGAACAAACTTGTCCTCCTGGTACAATAATGTGCCCTACGATTTTACACACTTGTGTTTGTTCCGTTGGTACAATTATGTACTTTACAATGTGGTCACACAGACTCACTTTGTCCTATACGGTACAATACGGTTCAGCTTCTAAACGTACACGTCCGTAATTATAACAGACACCAAATTGAATCTGTTCCTTATTACACTTAGGTACATTATCTATAATACATTAAATATACGAGAAGGTGATCTCGAATATCATCGAACCGTACCTTGGTCTTATGTCTCCGAAGACTTATGACAAGCGACCCTGAGCTAGCAATCTCTCCTGCTTTTAAAAACCAATGGTAGCCGTACCATTATTGAAGGAGGGTTGTTCTTCCAAAGTGTCTCATTTACTCGTATTGACTGTTTCCTTTTGGAATACCCCTTCACATTGACCTGACCCAAAGTTTACCCGCGAAACATTTGATTCGTTTATACGTTTATTATAGTTGATAAAAAAACATAAAAGTAAGGCATCTGCCGAACTGTAACTAAAATAAACAATATAATCTTAAATATAAAACCATCACATTACTAACATACTGAGCATTCATTCTATATTGATCCCGACAAATATGTTAAATATTATATTCAACCATTTTTTGTGGGAAATAATTTATGTTCTAACATCTACATTTGTATATATGTAGTATTTTGAAAATATAACAACTAATTATTAACGAAATGTGACGGAAGATACCAAAGGGACAGTCAAACTCAGAAATCTAAAATTAACTGAAAACGCCATGGATAAAAATGAAAAAGACAAATAGACAAACAATAATGCACATAACACAACATGGAAAACTAAAGAATAAACTACACCCACCCCCTCAAAAACTAGGGGTGATCTTAGGTAAGCATATCCTGCTCAAAATGTGGCACCCGTCTTGTTCTTATGTGATAACAAATCCGGTAAATAGTCTCATTCGGTAGGTCACATTGATGAAATGGAAGGGGATTGCAGTTACGACGTAAGGAACATATCCGAAATCATTTGTGAAACGGTTATTCCATAACAGTCAACCAACTCGTGATGGCGTCCGTAAAAGTTACGAAAGGATGATTTAAACTTCACCATTTGGAACTCTTGGTTTAATAGCTTCCTTGTGAGCATCTATCCTCTATCAAGATAATCATGATAGGAAATGCAAGCATGGAAATATTGTATCAATTTGGAGATATATACCCCATATGCATGTGCCGCTGGAATGTTGCTACTTGTTTTGCTGTTGACAAAATCCTAAGACACACATATCTTCTTTTGCATCGAAAGGCAAGAGAATGCTTCTGTCTTTTATCAGGACTAGTCTACAATGGAAAAACCAGAAGTTGCATGTGTGCAACAATACAATGGCAAAAAATTGTACATACATGTACACGGGTTATGTTCTTCTCATATATGTTATGATGGTATGATACTAAACCCCTAACGGGAAGGATTGTGCCTGATGATCATATGATGAAATCATAATCTTTCAGTCAGTTTAATTGAAGTCTGGCATGTCAGTTAACTGCTAGTAGTCTGTTGTTATTTATGTATTATTGTCATTTTGTTTATTTTCTTTGGTTACATCTTCTGACATCAGACTCGGACTCCTCTTGAACTGAATTTTAATGTGTGTATTGTTATGCGTTTACTTTTCTACATTGGTTAGAGGTATAGGGGAGGGTTGAGATCTCACAAACATGTTTAACCCCGCCGCATTTTTGCGACTGTCCCAAGTCAGGAGCCTCTGGCCTTTGTTAGTCTTGTATTATTTTAATTTTAGTTTCTTGTGTACAATTTGGAAATTAGTATGGCGTTCATTATCACTGAACTAGTATATATTTGTTTAGGGGCCAGCTGAAGTACACCTCCGGGTACGGGAATTTCTCGCTACATTGAAGACCTGTTGGTGACCTTATGCTGTTGTTTTTTTATTTGGTCGGGTTGTTGTCTCTTTGACACATTCCCCATTTCCATTCTCAATTTTACATATAGTTAATTGTTTTTAACTTACATTTCAATAAAAATGAATTATATGATGGTAGAGTCTTATGAACAATCTTTAAAGTAGAAATTTCGTCAAAAAAGAATCTCTGGTTTTAATAAAAGCATGTCCAGAATAAATAGTTTTCCAGTCTTCATCGAATATTTAAAAAAATTTCCCATTCATTATGGGAAAAATAAGGCTAACACTTTATCATCTTCCAAACATAATTTTTAGAAAAAAATACTATATATTTTTATGCTGTTTTTTACTCTATCTATTAATTTATTTTCAATGAATTATCCAACTTAGAAACTACATTCTATAAAAAATCTATACAAATATGAAATTTTGAAATACTAAGGCTTTCCTGCCATAGAAAAAGATTACCTTAGCTATATGTGGCAAAACGATTAGGATTTTTAATGCTCAATGCTCTTCAACTTCGTACTTTATTTTGCTTTTTTTATTATATTTTTTGAATCGATCGACACTAGTTGGTCTCTTGTAGACGAAAAAGGTAAAAAAATAAAAATACTTAACATCGAGGAAAGTTCATAACGGAAAGTGCTTCTTTGTTAAATATTTGCTTGTGATTGTTGTGATTAAGATGCTTGAGGTACATTGTTTACTTGTTCGTCCTTTGTTCCATGCCGTTGCTCTGTACTTATACATTCCGTCATTGTGTTATTGTACTGTGGCAAATGTATGTACTTTTGTGGTTCTTCGGTACATATTTGTTCGTTTTTTAGTGATTAAGATTATAAAAGAAATTGAATCTTCACTCCTGTATATTTGACATTTTTTCTGTTTGTTTTGTTCACGCATCTTTGTCACGATAATGTAATTTGATTCGACAGTCATAGAAGTGAGAGGTTAAGCTAGCTATAAAGCCAGGTTTAATCACCCATTTTCTAAATAGAAAATGCATGTATCAACAGTGGGCGAACTGGTGACAAAATATTACCTCCCCTGTAAACAGTGCGCTCTTCTGACCGGTAAAGAAAAACAGATGATGTTGTAATTGTTAACCTTGTTTAAAATGAGCTAGCACAAACGAACTAAGACGTGTCAACATAATGTGAATATGATAAGGAATCAGGTAAACTATTTATTGTTAAGTTTATCACCTCATCGTATCATCATTTGATAGGTAAATGTGTGAATTTTTGATTTTCACTGGCGTCAGGGTTCAAATTTGTAATCATGCCATCCTTTCATTATTTTTCAAAAATACTATCCAATGGTCGGAACAACTTGATTTTCTCCCAATTTGTAAAGTTGATTATGTTGCATGATATATATTTTTATCGGGGTAAAAAATTGATATGCAGCAAAGATTGGCAGTTTTTAATTTGTGTTGCTATGTAAAATAAAGGGAAGTAAATTAAAGTAAAAAAAGAGTGCTTTTTCAAATAGTAAACAATTTAATTCAGATGCATAATATTTTGTCAAATGATAAAGAATGTCGTAGAAACTTGCTAGAAATTCACCAAATTTATCATAGGTATACAACATGACATACTGAAATCTGAAAAGGAGTAAAACCACCATACCTTGAACAAATTTAGTAAAAAAGGGGGGATTAAAAATGCTACGAAATTTAAATTTTATTTGTTTTGGGTCGACAACCAAAGGATGATTGGACATTCAACTAACTACTTTTTTAATTTCATTGTAAAGTAAAATGGCTGTTTTTTTTTTGTCTCTGTTCAGTGTGGTCTTATATTTTCAAGTTCTCTTTGGATTGCCAAATAATATTATATTCAAATTGTTCAAATTATTTTTCAGCGATGGTTTGTATGGAAGGAAGACTGTCATAAAATCCAACAGTCCCGGGTGGCCTTTTAAGCTAATTGCTTAACATCAATAACGATGTAAGATTCAAGTGTCTGATCCAGCGCAAGTTTAGCCAGGTTTTCCTTGTAATTGTGGCAGAAAAAACACTAGACAGTGTCTGGCAATGAAAGGATATTATCAAACGGATATTTTATGGAATGATTCTCGTACATATGACAATCATATGCATAGGAATGTGGAGCTAGTCTCTCCCATGCAGCAATTTTTAATTTCCAATATAAACTTCGAAAGGACAAGAGCATAGATCAACTGGGGATGCAGTCCGAGGCAGTTACCTCAGAAACAGAAGTTGGTGACGAGCTTGTGCACGGTGCAGCTGGTGGATCTGACAGTATGTCAAAGGTTGATTTTGAAGACACGAAAGAACGTCTTTCTATTTATATGGATTCGGAGGAGTCGTACATCGATGAGGAAACAAAAGAGTTGGTCAGGAAACTCAAGGAAGTCTAACCCAGAGTCTGATTCTTCTATAAGTAGTAGTTTAAGTTCTGATAGTAGTACGGGTAGTGAGCCAGGACCATTTTTTTTGTCAAGTTCTGACTCTGATAGTGAAACTACACATAAAAAGAAAAATAAGCATAAGAAAAAGAAGGTCAGATCAGGTATCAAAGATAGACCGCATGATAAAGTTAAAATTAAGATGAACTGGCCGCAATCTGTAAATGGTCTGAGCTTAAATATGAGTCTACTAATAGAAAGACTGTGGAGTTTAGACAGCTAACTATGAGTCAGTTTTGTGCTGGAGAACTAGAATGATAAGGCATGATTGTAAAATTGGTAAAAAAGAAAGAGAGGGTAGATTATCATTATTGAACAAAATTTGTTATTATGCTAGTGAATTTGAATGGTCTGTACTGTTAATTTGTTTATGCAGCATGGGTAAAGTTAATTGAAAAAGGTGAGAATGTCGTCTCTGTAAGAGGTTAGAATGTTAATAGGGAAGAAAGTGTTGAATAAAACTGATAGTAAATATTCAGATAAATCTTCTGAAAAGAATTTTTATAACAAAGTTTGGTATTGTCCTTTGTATCAGAGAAATAAATGTAATATTTCGAAAGATGGACATAATTTGGATATTGCAGGCCAAGATTTGTACAACATATTTATGCCACATGTTTACGGGAGGATAAGGCTATAATGAAACATCCAGAGAGTCCATCGGCTTGTCCTCATATGCCGTAACTAGAATTAGAAAAAGCTGTTAATAGCATTGGGAATTTTAATTCAAAAGTGATAGATACTTTTTATCCTAAATGGTTACTTGTAGATTCAAATAAGGACAAAATGCTGATTGGTAAAGGTGAAATCTCTAAGTCAATGGAGACAAAAGAATTTCTAATAAAAGGGTGGTAAATAAATCTTTATTAGTTTAATAATCGTTGAATTTAAAAATTGATGAATTTTGTCATAAACACAACAAGTGTTTAATTTGTGATTTGAATGTTAATTCTTTAAATTTTCAGTATTTTGTGGATATTCAGAGAGAAATTAAATTTTCAGGTTTATCGAATTATCTAGGTTGTAGAATACCAGTTGAAAATAGATTCTTAAGCTTTATGTTAGTTGATTATAATGATCACATTTTGTGTGACTTATTAGAATTTAGTTTTCTTGAAAAAATAGTTTTGCATGTTGAATTTCCTTCCTTCTTGATGAATTTGAATATGCATATAAATCAATTTGAATTGGTTGCTTTGAGAATTAGTGTTAAAGTATGGAGTGTAGATTTTGTAAATACTACAAAGATTTTAGTGATATGTGATAATCAATCTACTGTGATGGTTTTTGATCTCTGGTTGTACTAAAGATACATATAGAACAATGTTGTTTAAGAGAAATTTTGTTTTATGCTGCAAAGTATAATTTTGAAATTAAGGCTGTTCATTTGAAAACAGAGTTGAAAACAGAACAGCAGATATTTTGTCAAGATGGCATTCTGATTCAAGATTTGAAGACTTATTTTATGAATTGCCTGTTGTAAGAATAGGTAAATGTTTTGAGAAATTTGTTTGTTCAGGTCTTTTTCAGTTTACTCATGATTGGTAATTTATTGTAGATTTACAGCTGAATTTGTTGAAAGTGGATCAACAGACATCGTACAAGTCAGCCTTTGCTCGTGGCACTTTTGAAAACATTAAAGTTCAGTGGAGGACTTTTTTAACATTTTGTATTTATTTCGGTTTTAAATTTTAACAGCATCTTTGAATACTGTGTGTTTGTATGCTCAATTTTTAGCAGATCTTTTAAATCGGTTAAAAATTATCTATTTAAAATTATATTAATGGAGTAAGATTATTGCATTTATACAGTGATTTGGAGTTTCCTTATCTACAAAGTTTTTCATTAAAATTTACTTTGAAAAGTTTACAGAGATTAAATCCTCATTTACCAACGAAAGCGTCTCCTATAACTCCTTTGATTTTAAAACAAATTTATGAGTTTATGGATTTGAATGACACCCAGGATAAGACTTTCTGGAGTTTGTGTTTGTTAGCCTTTTTTATGATGGGTAGAAAATCTAATCTTGTTCCTTATTCAGAAAAAGAATTTGATGAAAATAAGCAATAACGTAGAGGGGAAAATGATGTTTTAATAATTATTTTTAAATGTTCTAAAACAATTCAGTTTGGACAAAGAAAGTTGAGAATTCCCATTTCTAGTATTCAGGGGAGTATTTTATGTCCGGTTAATGCATACAAGAATATGATCGAAGCTATTCCTGCTGTTAAAAAGGATCCTGCATTTTGTAAAGTTAAAAAGGAACGCATCCTACCCATTATTTATAAAGAGTATCAAAATAAGCTTAGATATTTAATACAAAAACAGGTCGTAATTCTTTATTTTACTCTACTCATAGTTTTAGAAGAGGGGGTGCATCTTTTAAATTAGCTTTTGATGCTGAGGTTTCTTCTGAGCTAATTCAACTTCCGAGATTGGCATAGTGATGCTTATAAAAAGTATTTACAATTTGCTTTGGAACAGAAATTACAAGTTTCGCAAATGATGTCGAAGAGTGTTTCCTTGTTAGGTTACTAATTTAAATTGTTTCTTTGCAGAACCTGGAACTTTTCTGATAGTGTCAGACTCAATCGCAAAATATGTGAAGCTTGAGAATGCTGATGTGTTTACGTTTCGGGGGGCTTCCATAGGAGAAATAACTTATCAGCTTAACAAGAACAAGGGGAGTATTTATGAAGGTTATAAATGTTTAATTATTCATTTTGGTACCAATGGCATTCATATTTTATCTATTGATCAGTTTCAGTCTGCTTATTGTAATTTGATTTGAACTGCTAAGTTGTTGTTTCCTTCTATGGTTATTGCTTTGTCTAGTATTCTTCTTCGTCCTGTAGATTTTGAAGAAACGGGTCAGAAGATTAAGGCAGTTAATATGGTTTTGTTGAATTAATGTTTGAGTTATAATGTAGATTTCATTCATTCGTATAGATATTTTTTGAAATGTGGAAAGCCAGAAGTGGAGTTTTTTGCCTTTAAAGATGGTGGTTTACATCTGAATTGTGAAGATACAAGGCAGTTAGGTTTATATTTTAAAAGAAGGGTTGCTCATTTAATTTGTTCAGTTAACTTGTAATTTGAGATGATTTTCTCAGGTTGAGTTAAAGGATTAGTAATGGTTAAATTTCATATTTCTGCCATACTTCTTTTAGTTTTTTCTTAGTTTATGGTTGGTATTATTTCTTCCATACTAAAATTGGGATAATTTGTATTTTATTTTCCTTGATATGCAGTGGTATTATTTGTTTTGTTTGGTTATGATCTAGTAATGTTTATTTATATATTATGTACTAATATTTTTATTTTAAATTGCAGGTAAGAGACTGTTCAGTGAGTATTGTTCACACTGTTGGGTGCTGTTTCTTTTCATATGAGATATGGTTTCTTGTAGGGAGAAAAGTTTATGTTTAGGGTTTAATCGGGTGTGTCTATTCTGTGTTGGTCTTACATTATGAATTTGGGTTTAGTTTTCTGTAATTAGTTATGCCCTCGTCACACTGTCCGATGCCGATGGCAACACGACTATGGAAATTTTCAAAATCGGGACTGATCGTATCCAGATCGGGCTATTCGTAGTGCCATCTTCAACCATCGGCCACTTTTTTAACTCTTCGGGGAAAACTTCGGGAAGGGTTCTAAATTATTTAACATGTTAAAAAATCCCCGAAGGTGCATCCGATGATGAGGGTTCGTATTGAGTTCGTATCACCATCCTTACCATCGTAATGTCACCGGGAATGTATCTTTGAACATCGTATTGCATTCGTGTTCCCATCGTTTCCATCGGACAGTTTTGACATTACGATGTGTACACGAATGAATTACGAAGCTACCCGAAGGTCTTACGATGGCAACACGACTTCGTAAAGACCTTGTAATCTCGTCGTGTTGCCATCGAATAAAAGTACGAAGGCGACAAGATGGAACTACGACGGCATTACATCCAGCTAAATGTAAGTTCATTTTCGCGCTAAAATACATTAAAAGTGCCATGCGCGATAAGCACTGGTCAGTTTAATACGACAGTTAAGAAAGACATCCACAAAACATGGAGCTCATACCATCTGATTCTATGAGAACAAGGCGTGAGCGTTGTTTCTATTTATTCAAATTGAACAAGACGAGCAGTTATTACAGTCTCAGGATTTACCTTACAAGAAAAATATTATTTTTTGTCAATTTTTCATATCAAGTAACATAATGAAAATCATAAACGCGCCTTGTACACCAACACTGCAGGTACACGTATATAGGGAAATTAACTTTTTCTTCATTATTCTGATTTTTTATGTATCGTCTGAGTTGTTGTCACACAAATGTTTACTCTATATTCATTTTGTTTTCTATATGTCATATTTTGCCGCATTTGTTGCTTTCCCCACATCCTTCCTTTTGTCTATATTATTATTATGATATTCTCCTGCAAAGTGGTCTTTTTTAATAAAAGGGATCAACGAACCCTTTAAGATAGATCAGTAAACATGGACATAATTATGGTTGATTATTCAAACTAGTGCACACATTTTACAGTTCAAACAAGGCAATGCCGAGCGTGACATCCCCTCGTATGTAACATATTGGGGGAAAATATGGACACTATATTTGTATATGACACATGCAGAAAATAGCAAATACTAGTATGCATATTTGATACATAAACTATTTTTTTAGAAGTCAATCAAAACATTCAGTAACTGGAAATACCTTTAATATTGTCTTTAAAACCAACAGGAAATAAAATGAGCAACCAATTTCCTGTGTAATATGCTATTCCAAGGAGAAAACAATCTAAAACGCGTGATGCCTTTGACATATAATTTAAATGCATCGTAAGCTGTACACGACGTCTTTTAGACATCGTATGGCCATCGCGCCATCATCGTAATCCATCGTGAAGCCTTCGTAATCCATCGTGTAGCCTTCGTGATCCATCGTGTGGGCTTCGGCTGAGATATGAAGCTTAAATACCCGTCTTCGGTTAACCTTCGTATGTCCATCTTTTGCTATCGTATATAATTTCGGTAACATCGTATAGACTTCGTTATTCATCGTACTTGCTTCGGTCACTTTTTGGTATTTTAACGAGATCGGGACTAACTTCGTACGAACTTACAATTTTCGCATTCGGGTGTCCATCGTATATAACAATCGGGACAGTGTGACGCGGGCATAATTAATACTTCAGTTTTATTATGTATATCTCTTTCATATTCATTTGATAAAATTTACTGGTTGCAATAGCATTAATTGTTCTAAATAATAAGGATGTTCTTATCCTAAGCATAAAACAACGCCGTATTTGGCACAACCTTTTTCAACTTTTGATCTTCAATGCTGTACAACTTTGTACTTTTTTTCACTTTCGATATTTTATATCTGGGCGTCACTGGTGAGTCTTGTGTGAACGAGGCTCGTTTTTGGCGTATTGAATTTTAAACCTGATGCTTTTTGTTATCTATGAATCATGTGTTTCTTTGTCTAATATGTTCTCCTATTTATTTGTATTGTAGTCCTGTAATACTATGTTGTCATATCAACGTTATATTTAACATTGCCATTAAAGTGCGAGGTTTGGTATGCCACAAAACCAGGTTCAACCAACCTTTTTTTCTCCTTTAAAAATGTCCTGTACCAAGTCAGGAAAATTGCCATTGTTATATTATTGTTCGTTTCTGTGTGTGTTACATTTTAAAGTTGCGTCGTTTGTTTTCTCTTATTTTTGAAATATTAAGATAAGACGTTATCTGATGTTATATTTGTTATTCTCGTGGGATTTGTCTGATACTTGTTCCGTTTCTGTGTGTGTTACATTTCAGTGTTGTGTCTTTGTTCTCTTCTTATATTTAATGCGTTTCCCTCGGTTTTAGTTTGTTACCCCGATTTTGTTTTTGTCCATGGATTTATGAGTTTTGATTAGCGGTATACTACTGTTGCCTTTATTTGATATTGTTTCTTTCTTGCTTGCTTAAATTATTTAGTTTTTGACTGATATTTTTTCTTGCATGCTAGATTAACAAGCTTAAATTGTGTATTGTTTACATGTTAGTTTAAATTAATTTGCCTAATTCTTTGTTCAACACAGCTGTTCGTTTATTTTTTGGCGGCCGTTGGCTTGGCGGCTAGCTCATGTGTTTATTCGACTGTTTGGGCTCAGTCCTATATATATTTATCATTTCTAACGGCTAGACGCTATATTTGCTCTTTAACATTAAGTTAACATGTTATATGTGACTGTCAGTGGTTAAGTCGAGTGTTTTTCCTCTGCTGTGAAATATCTTTGTTTGTCTTGTGTATATATTGTGCCATAATAAAATTGACATACTTTAATTTCTTTTGTGAGAAGCCTGGCAATTGTGTAATTTTTGATTTTATAAAAAAAGATAACTACCACGTGAATCACTGTTTACATTTACTCGGAAGAAATTGTTCCGAGTATTCTTTATTTTGATTGTTTAATTTGTGACCTGGTTACAGGACGCTCTTATATATTTCTTTGTTTCGGGACTCGCGGTATATTTGCAATTTTTCGTTGAAACTATTTACCCTCCCACCCGCCGAGTACAACTGTGTTAGTTATGAATTTTATTGTATTTTATGTGCTTATTTAGAAGATGTGATTGTGTATACTGTGGCTAGCTCATGTGTTTATTCGACTGTTTGGACTAATATATTTATCAATTCTAATGGCTAGACGCTATGTTTGCTCTTTAACATTAACTTTACATTTTATATGTGACTGTCAGTGGTATAGTCGAGTGTTTGTCCTGTGCTGTGAAATATATTTGCTTGTCTTGTGTATATATTGTGCCGTAATAAAATTGAGTAACTTTGATTTCTTTTGTGAGAAGCCTGGTAATTATATTGTCTATGAAAAAATCACATATTTTCTATTCCGATATTATAAGAATTCGAAGCATTTACTATATCATTCAAAATTTTTCTGAGATTTTTTTTACTATCAACGTTGAACCTCGAGGTTATATTATTGTAAAAGAAATCCAATAAAAACAATTTATTTTTCAAACATAATGTGTTGATTAATTATGTTATGATGATTTCGATAAACTTCACATTAGGTAATCTGTCACGAATATTGATTACATTATATCGAGTTGTCCCAACGATATACTTGTCAGTGTGCTCGATCATACGAATTTACCGACATTCATATAGACAAAATGACACAAACTTGAAAAATTCTTTGGACAAAACTACATTTCGGAACACGTTAAAAATTGGATACTCAGAAAGCTACATTATTAAGGTTTGATATATATTAAAAAAAAATATATATGCAGTCAACCTGCCAGTTTTTACACACCCTTATGTGTCTTATGTTGAACCATCTATTGTTCCCGTTAGGGATTTAGTATCGTACCATCATAACATATATGAGAATAACATAACCCGTATCATGCCAACAACTGGTTTTTAAATGAATGTGTTAAGTTCAGATGCAAATATCCTATAAGTGAATCAATATTAATGACAAATATGCAATATTTAATGATCTGACAACTATATTCCTTCTTAATAAGTCTATTTAAAGGCTTAGTTAGCTTCTGAGGTTAATACTGTCATTGTTGTGCTTTATAGATAACATGTTAACATTATCATAAAAAATGGATGTGAAATTCCTGAAAGTATAAGAAGTCTGCACTTTATGTACGAATGATGGTCTTATACCGATGATAAAATTAAGTAAATGTTTAGACTAGTTTATGATATCGAAAACCCTAGTGTAATAATAATACATAAGTTGAGCACATTCTGATAATTTATTAAACAATTTCGGGACTTTAAGACACCATCAAGGACTTTAAGGCATATTACTCAACAAACAATCAGAGTCCTTAATTGTTTCACCACTGTGTAAGTTGCAGCACCTAATTGCTGTATATAAACAAATAAAAAAAGAAGACATATATCAATTACTTCATGCCCACGAATAAGTAACACGCGATCATAGATGAGTAAGTCGTGGCCACGATTCAGTAAGTCGTGGCGACAAATAAGAAACTCGTGGCCACAAAGAAATAACTTGTGACCGCCACTTATAATGACCAAAATAATATAAAAAGCTTTCATACCTTTCGTATTAGCTATAGGATCATAGTAAATCTAATTTATTAGGTTTGTGTTGGAATCAATGACGCGTTAATGAGGAGTCAGGAGAATTGGCAATTGATTAAACATTATTTTCAAATGTTCCTTTTATCTCTTAATCAAATAATTCGTTGAAGATAATTAATTAGTTAATTTGGATTAATAAAACTGAGAATAGAAATGGAGAATGTACCAAAGAGACAAGAACCCGAATAAACAGCAGAAATTGGCAGAAGGCAAACAATAGGTATTTAATACAGCAAGACATTCACGCTCCCGGAGGCGGGCTTTAGCTGACCTATAAACTAAAATGTGTACTCGTTCAGTAGAGAACAACGTCACACTAAACTCCGAAACATGTAAAAAAAAAACCATACAAGACTTACAAAGGCAAGAAGCTCTTGACGTGGAACAGCTTGATTTCTCAGCCTCCTTTCTAACTATAACTCTATATAGCAAAATAGCAAACAAACACCTAGCAATGGTTACATTATTTGTAGGCATGAAATTCAAATACACATAGGTATGGTGGTATATCATAAGGAAACAACCATATAACTTCACAGGGGAAATATTTTGATTAAACATTATTTTTAAATCATGATTTTCCCCATACAGTATTTTTTCTGACCCAGACAAACACTACTACCCCAACCCTCCCCCTTCTAAAGATAAATGGTTGCTCCCTAATATGCTCAAGCTTTGACCTTGTAGTAGGTATATGTAAATATGTTTACATCGACAATATTTGAAAACAATTCGCAAACTCCTGTATTTTCGTCGAAAATAAACGCGTGGCATGATGTTTGTTTGGCACAGACACCACCACATAACAATTCTCTTCCTATTTGTTTGATGGCGATGGACTCAAATCTTGGACACGTCTGTATCTCACTGAAAACCTTTGTAATGGCAACAGCTGGTTGTTCCACAAGAGAAGATGCTTAAAAAAACAGAAATTTTTCACATTAATATATCTTCTTAGTGCTTGTTATGAGGTATGGTTTTCGGTCATTGTTGAAGGCTGAGCGGGACCTATTGTTGCCTACTTTCATGTCTTGTGGTATTTGGTAAATAGATGTCTTCTTGTCAATACCTAATCTTTATATTTTCATATTGTAGATACGTTGATCTCGCATTTGTGATCTCAGATATTCGTATTATGATATAATATCATGTTTGGGTTACTTTTAAAAGTGCCTGGAATAATTTTTTCTGTTTAAACTTTTTATTCCCTTATTTAGGTATCAAAATCTTATAATTTGTATATCATCTACTATTATACTTGCGAAATGA
This sequence comes from Mytilus trossulus, assembly GCF_036588685.1. NCBI lineage: Eukaryota > Metazoa > Mollusca > Bivalvia > Mytilida > Mytilidae > Mytilus > Mytilus trossulus. The sequence continues at coordinate 81,337,666 of NC_086386.1, forward strand.
GTTTCACCCGGGTAATTCTATAATCAATCCTACAACAAAATGAACGAATTTTTGTTGCCTTTTGTTTATTCTCCGCTTGTAATCATGGTTCATGTACCTTATAACGATATTTAATCATTTCCAACGTGTTCGCCTTAGCCATGTATGTAGTACCTTAATATGTTTCAAATTAAATATGCTATGCGTCTCAGGCAAACAGTAAAATTAGTGATTACAATACCCAAAGTCATGTTAAAGATAATACTTTGCTTTTCTTAAATGCTCATCTCAACATGTTCGCATTAGTCATGACTGTAGTGGTTTGATAATAGATTTCAAATTACATAAGAAATGCATCACCGGTAAATAATAAACTTTCATTTATTACCACAAATCTTGTCAAAGCTTTTCTTTTCATTTCTTTTCATAAATGCATAGAGTTGGTTTAAAAGTTGAAAGAGGGCTGATTCAGATTAAAAATCACCAAACCCCTACCCACACCCTTTTAAAGTTAAATAATGGCTCCCCAAAGATTCTATTGATACATGTATATGCCAATCGATTCTTTAACTAAACTTATTGTATTAGGTTTGTGTTCGCAATATTCTAAAGCCAGGATCAACGGTTGTGTTAAGTTCGTGCATAATAGATATCATATTATAGTTTCGTGAATTGAATTGTTACATAGATTTTTGGTTTAAACTGTTCCACATTTTCCATGCTTTTGCTGGCGATTGTTTTTTTTTCGGTTTTGAAGGTCGTACAATCACTTTTGAAGGTTGTACATGATCCTATTATTGTTTATATTCACACAAATTGAACTCTCATGGATAGGTGTTTAATTGGCAAGCATTTCACTTCTCCCTTTTTTAATATTAAGTAAGGAGCCTTTGATTTATTTTTTCTGTTCAAACATGTATTTAAGGCCATTGTATGTCAAGTTTGAATTTGTTTTAAATTTTGTCGTTGTGGTCGCATGTGAATAGTTAGAAGTGAAAATTATATCACTTCTTTATTATTTCATATACATACTTGGAGGATAAAAGTTCCACACCAAGGTTGCCCCTACGTCTGAACTGACTTCGATGTTCTGGATAGCAAATGGACAAGTCTCATCATACGCTAAGATAGTGTTTATGTCAACGTTGAGTCCTTTGCCAAACCTGATCTTACCATTTAACCAACTGATCCAAAACTGTCTAAAATTATTGCAGTCCAAATCGTTTTCCGTAAGTTGACCTACTAGTCCATAGTTTACACTTTTTCTCGCAAGTATTGTCTCTGTATTGCCATTCAAACCAATACCAATATGATAAAAAGGAGTTTCCTGTAACAGTTGTGAGGATAAAATTATATGTGCGTCATTGCAGCCTTTCAATTCAAACTTCAAGTTACTTTCAGTGGAGGAAAAGACGCCATAATCTGCCAGCCATATGTTGTCGTTCAATACATCGACGGTGGTAATTTGTATTGAAACAGCTGCAATAGATGCAAAATTGTACAATTAAACGCATGTTTGGATCTGTATTTTGTATGAAGATGCAAGAGGGGAAGAGGGAATTTTAGTTTATAAAGAGACATACCATGGCTGTCATTTGGTTAATCTAGAAAAATATCGAGAAGGAATAAGTAACAGCGGTTAAACATAAGGACATAGAATATTATTCAATCATCTATATTCGCAATTGGAACTGAGAATAGAAACGGGGGATGTATCAATTATAGAGACAACAACCCGAACAAAGTGCAGATCAAAGCCCAAAGTTACCAATGGGTTTTCAACGCAGCGAGAAAATCTTGCACCTGGAGATAATAATGTATACTGGTTCAGCGAAATGAATGCCACGTTAAAGTCTCATATATCTGTTTTCTAGCGTTACCCGTAAAACGAAAGTGCGCAAGTGGAATAAAAAGCTGCGCACAAAAGTAAAAAAAAATCTTATCCTTAACAAGTTGACTCAAAATTAAGACTATATAATAGATAATTGTATGTTTTTTAATTATTGGCTGTCTGACATGTTTTGATTGATTTCATTTCTTGTTGTATTATAAATTAGGCTTGTTATTTTTATTAGATTAACTTTATTCGTCCTATACGGTTGATGATTTGCTTATGGTTGAAAGTCGTACAGTAAAAGTTTAAAAATGTTATTAAATGAACAGTCCCATGCGTGTATCATCAATATGCTTGGCCAGTGATATCAGTTATTTTTCGAGTTACAATTGTATTGTATTTCCTTACTAGTTTACATTTTCACATTGATCAGGGCACTGCTGATAAACAAACTAAAGCAAATACTTCCAGGTGTATTTCAACTATGAACCGGATATTGAATTAAACTGTTGGTTTATTATGATTAAAAAAAAGTTCTAATATGAATAATATTATCCACATATGAAAACATTTATTATTTCATGCAAAATTCATTTGACAAACAGAATGCTGTAAAACAGTATAACAAAATGTTAAGACAACTCGAATAAGCATAGTTTAGGGAGAAACCATTTAACCTCAAAAAGGGGGTACGTTTTTAACAAGATAAATTTTTTTGTGGTGGAAGATATTTCAAACACCGTCCTTTTGGTCTCTAGTAGATAGTTGTCATACTATTTATAGTACCACACCTTCTTATTTTATGTTAACGCAGTACATTTAACGTAAATTGAAAAAAACCCAATCTAGATCAGATTGTCAAACATTTCTTGAGTTAAAAAACTGAAAAAAAACACAGGTTGTCAGTCTCGAACCTTTTTTTTTTAAAATCAAGTGCATATTCTTGAAGGGAGCCGAGGGCGTTATTCTCGAAATTGCGAAAAAAACTGCCTAGCAGATTGGATCGTTGCGAAAATATTTGGACTATTCTATGCCATAAAATTATATTAATCGTGAAATGCATGATATGAAAAGCAAAGTTATGTGTTTTATGTATCTTATTTTCAAAGCAGTGGTAAGCAATCAATGATAGTGATACAATTGTATAATTCCCGCCAAAAAGAAACTTGTGGTACCAGTGTACGATCAGTTGCACAGAAAACACTAGCTCTACTTGTATTTGCACTCTCTTTACGGGAATTTTAGACTTACCCAATCTTAGACTAATTTCAAATACAAAAATTGTCAATTTTCTTATATCCATAATTATAACTAAATAGTAATGGCCTGGATTTATTTAAAAATTCACGTTTCGTGGTATCCTACTGGTTAACATGCAGTTTTTCTAAATATATATATAATTAACATTGCTACTCAAATAACGACTTCGTTTATAATAATGATCTACGACATGGCATATCAATTATCAATAACCAGGCTTTCAACATAACTGTAAGATCGGAACTCTCACAAACACGTGTTTGTTGTTAGCAAACATACCCAAATGTAAACACCCTTCTATTGAACTTAGACCTTGAAATTATTGAATAAAAACTACCTAGAAAGTTATGGAAGCAACTGAATTAACACAAAGATAAAAGTGCGAAAGCAAAACAACAAAAACAAAAACAAAATAAAAACAAAAAAACCAAAAACAAAACAGCTGATCGAGAATCCATAACAGGACCAATACAGAAACAGCAAGTTAATAACACTTCTATTAAATGATTTTAAAGAAACTTACCGTGATGAAAATTCAACATACATAAATTCATATCTGAACTTGGGTGAACTTATCTGTTCGCATATTTCACGCCATTGATTTTTTTGTCAACATTGCCAGATGTTCTCGTCCAAATACTTGCTATTTTGCTATTACAATTTACTAACTAGCCATTATATATAGTATTCGTACTCGTGGATCGCTCCGTTCTGGTGATTGATAAACGGAAATGAAACAGTGTCAATAATCTGAAGTCGTACACAAAAAGGCGGCGAAATATTTCTGTGTCAGGACTTCCAAAACTTTTTATTCCATGATTTTAAATCATAAAATAAGGATAGATGTTTTTATGTACATTATGTATAATGATATGTTATAAAGTTAAGATATGCTTAAGCAAATTGAAACCTGGAGTAAACGTCCCGTATTAGCCCATGGGCCAATACGGCTTTTTCTCGAAGTGTCCCTGTTTTTTTTCTCTCCCGTATTGGCCCTGTTCGAAAAGCAATATTAACTCTTGATTTATGTCGACCACGAAACGTCTTTAGGTGTCAGATCATCAATGACCTCTCCAATTAAGAACGTATGTAAAAGTAGGCCTACTCGAACAATAGTGTATTTGATGTCATTGTTTTCTTAAAATAACCAACAAATTGGAAGAAATGCAACTTTTGGTGAAAGAGAAATATATTAAGACCATTTTGAGTATCTATAAGTTTGCATTCAACATTACACTCGATGGTAATATATTTTAGTGGTAGATTGTTCGTGTACCTCTGTTCGGGAGAACTCTTCTATATTATATGATGTTAAAGGTATGTTGAAAATTGGCATTTCCACTTTAGGCCACACCAATTTAATTTCTTGTTCTACGGATTTTTGAACTCCAAAATTTGGGGCGAGCGAGCGATTTGAAAATTTTAATAAAGTATATTTTATTTGCAAATTTTTGAGGCGAAGCTTAAAAAGTAAAGGCGAGCGATTATATTTTTTTTTTGTAAACATAAAATAGTAGGTTTTGACAATATTAAAACTTTATTTATCACTTGTACATTTCTTTAATTTCTGAAGTATTTTTCACTGTTCACCAAGAAATAATTAAATCTGGTCTCTGTATGTGTGACTGACAATGAGACAATTCTCCCTCCAAGACATAATCAGTTTAGGAGCAAACCCTTAATGTTATTAATATCCCCTTTTCATGTTTTATGAGGGATCAATATAAGTTATAATATATTTGTTTGTACAAAAGGGCTCATAATTTCTCAAAGAACTATATACATTGTATATCTATCTAGTATTATAAATGGTAAAAATGACTCAAAACATTATCAAGAATTTTGTATTATTCCTGGACTTAAGCCATGTTAACATATTTACTTTAACAGTTTAATATTATTCAAAATAAGTGGACCCCTCTTTTATAAAAGTTGTTTAAAGTATGATGTAACTCTTTTTGAGTACAAAATTCGAATTTTCAAAGGTTTTGTAAAGAAGAACTATACAAATCCTTGCTATTTCTATTTTCTTTTCTACATCAGTAAAATGACCCCTTGTCTGAGGGAGGGTTGTTCTCAACCTAATAATAACAAACACAAGTCGAAGTACAGCCTTTTACACAGGGCTTTGATACAGACCAAACAGCAAGCTATAATGTACACCAAAATTATTAGCTTGCACAATTCGAACAGGTAAACCAACGATCTAATTTATATAATATCCAACCGGGAAAATACCAATTTATGTCAGAACAACATCAACAAACGTTAACGATAACTGCTGAACAACAAGCCCCTGAATCAATCAGGACAGGTGTTTAAACATGCAGCGGCTATGGATAGTTTTGTTTCGCCAGCATACAATATAATTGCAGTTGAAGGCAAATCCTTCAGAAGTTCTTTGTACTTTATTCTATCAACGAACATTTTTGATAGGGAATATAAGTCAGGGGGAAAGAAACCAATTTTGAGTATCTTTTTATAATATTTACAAAAAGAACGGTGTGGGAAATGGACATGATTACATTTCAGGATGCGGGAAGCGGGAATATTAAAAAAATAAAAAAATATGTTTTGAAAAAATAGGTGCGGGCGGGTCCGTCGAACAAGTAATCAAATTGGTGTGGCCTTATGAAATTAATTTATTATGTGGAATATTTTATTTGCTTTGACATATTTTGACTCTATTTTCGATGGTTTGTTTACTTTTAAACTAATAATTGTAAGTGAACATGCAAGATGTTAACCTCTTTTCTTAAAAATCCACTTGTCTTTATAAAATATGTTACAAAAGTTTTATGAAACAGTAAAAATATCGACTTCCAATAATCATTGATTAAATAAACAGCTCTTGTTTGTTTAGGTTATGATCGTAACCAAATGTCAACATCCAATCGTCGAACTTATAAACTCAGTTGAAAATACATTTAATAATAAACAGAAAAAAATAGCATATATTTAAAGTCATTGATAGCAGTGTAAGTTTGTAATTTGTAAAATGGCTGCCGTTTCCATGGAAACTTGAAAAAAAAATAATTTAAAACTGCATTAAACTTTATAAAACAAATTTTGACTGTATTTGTTGTAGATTTGGTTATCGAATTTCCAAAATTGCCACCGTTACCTTGGAAACAGCACAAATGCTTAAAAATGGAAATTTGGTTCAATCTTTATAACACTTGTACAAAAATGTACATGTAAGTAATATAAACTTCAATATGTAAATGTGCTATATATTTGACTTGGGATATGTAAAAAATGCAACCGTTTCAATGGACACAACGGAACAACCGTTGGGGGCTTTTTTGGCGACTTTTGTGGTTAAATTACAACCTTTTAAAATAGAATTACATGTACTTGTTTAAGTATTAAAATTAACATTTCTGTTAGGCTTTAAATTACTGTGTTAATTTCATCCCTGTTTCGTTCTACTTTACTAATTTGTTTTATAATAACTGGCTGTGAAATAATTAGCGTTCTTGGTGTAGGTAAAATCGGTCAATGGAATTGAGGACAAGAAACTCTTCATTAACTGATTATTATTGACCTATGTGTCTAACTTGAGCTTTAAAAATCAATGTGTGCTTAATGCTCACGAAAGAAGTGTGTAAATATCTCAAAATGTTGGTTGAATAAACAAATGATTAGAAATATAACAAAACCTTGACCAGTATTTCTTAAAGAAATTTTGAATAAGGCGTTATCGAAATCTTGGCCGACTATTTTATTGTTGGTTTATATATTTAAAAAATAGAACTGCTGTATTTAGTACGTATTTGGAAAACAAAAGTGGCAAAAATATTTGAAAAACAAAATTCATAAAAACTTGTTTAGCTGTACTATGGACCAGCGCGTTACGTTTGCGCGGATTGGTCCTACATTTGCGCGACAAAATTCAACTTTGGGGAAGAAAACGCATTTAGTTTGAGCAAAATTAACCTGTTTAAAAGTTACTACATTTGCGCGGATCTATACAAAAAAATAAAAAATAAACGGAAAAAAATCCATGATAACTTTTTACTTAAAAATTAATAAATGTGATTATTGGATGTTGTCGCATGGAGCATATTTTAGGAGTTTTTTTTGTGATCCATATAGCACCCGTTATATATATACATATTTCTATTATATATTCTATGCATATGTACACAATTAATTTACGTTAAAGATAGTTTTATACGTGGATATGTTATTGATAAAACTGTTATTTGTTGTTCATACATGTATATCCAGTTGTACATTAAATGCAATTGCAGGACGAGAACGAGAACATTACATGACAATATGACATGAATATAAATCCTGATATGTACTAAACCGACACAGTGAGTAAGCAAGAAGATGTGTCACCTTATATGGCCACTCTTTTCCGCAACTGAACCTACCAGACTTTAAACAGGCGGAGACTCTGAAGCAGCAAGTACTACTTTCAAAGTCTTAGAACTGAACCAGCCGTAGTGAGAAGGCACGACTTTAAGAACTCGAAGCAAGCTTCCAGGAGTCCCCGATGCGGTGCAGTTCTTTCAATAAAGAAAAGTTCAAACTGTAGTTTAGGGGCAATCCATTGTATTGTTGGTTATTGTTGGCTTCTGTATATTTGTAACCATTTAAAAGAACTGGTAATACGTAATAAAGATGAAATTAGTATTAATTCGACAAGAATTTCATGGATGGTTTCAGTTACATTTGAATTGTGTTTTTTAAAGATTAAGTATTATGAGTAAAGCTTACTGCTTATGCTGTTTACAGTTATTGTTCTGATACTAGTAATGGTTTTCAAAATAAGATTCTGAGATGCCACAATTTTTAAAATCAAAATAAATCTTATAGAGAGTGAATAGATAGATAGCTTAATAATATCATGTAGACATTTTGCGGATCTTAAAATTGAAAATAGAAACGGAGGTTGTATCAAATGGACAACAACCCGACCAAAGAGCAGAAACATTATATTGTATTGCAGAATTGACTTCTATTTACAGTTGGTGTTGTCTATTTATTATAAAATCTAATGTACATCTATGTTTGCTTGTTAAACAAAACAGAAGAACAGTTCATCATCGTCTTCGCCGTCACTGTCGTGATTGCTGTTGTCAATGCTGTTGTTTGTTCTGTTTGTGTTGTCTGTTTTGTTCGATTTTCAGGCACGATATCATACTCATGATCAATCCATAACTGTCAGTTAATGTCAAAAGAATTTAACATGACGAAGGTAGTCCTAGATACCGTGAAATAACTCTTAAAATAATCAGTGAGTTTGTGTCAGCCATTTTCATTAATATATTTTAAGCTTCAAAGTTATATAACATATTACCAATCTGTATCAGGGAAATACTTAAAACACATTGATAACTTGACTTTTACAAACACTTAACGAGATTTATGATCTCCCTGAACCAAGGCCTTCCCCTTAAAAAACTAATAAAATATATAAAGATAAACTCACCACCTCTACAGAGCAAATAAAAAACCAAGTCAAATTGTACATTCATTCTTAAAATGAAGGACACACGAACCACGCACTAATTTTAATCAGTCACTCTTATACATTTGCATGTCTGTTTTAATCCTTTAATGTATTCTAGATACATGCATTATGCATTAAACTAACATCTTAAAACTAAAGGTTTCTCAATCACTTCCTGCAAAGTGTCCGATGTAATCGTAATACTTTTGTTTAAAAATAGTATTAGTTTTCCTATCCTGAATAGTAAAACTTGAAAGTTATCATCAAATAATCTTGTATTATATGCTTAGATTAAAAATAAGAGTTAACCGTTTCTAGATGACAGTTGTTTTCCATTCTTTTCATGTGTTTGGGCTTTTGATTTTGCTATTTGATAAGGAATTTTTTGTTTTGAATTTTCCTTGGATATCGGTATTTTTGTTATTTTTCATTAAAATATTATTGCTTTAAAAAATATGAAATAATTTTAATCTGATTAAGAATATAAGGATTTCTCTTATATTTTTCTTTTTATATAATTTTCCAAGGTTTTTAAAAGATTAATTTATCAAATAGACAAACCCGTTTTTTTAATTTAAGGCATTAAGCATGAAGTCAGGTACAAGTAAGAATAAATCTGGAATCTAACATTGATATTTTGAATGAGAAGAGCATCAGTCAAGGAACACAATACGCTTAAAGTATTGATAGGTTATGAAACACTTTTCTATCTACCTGGATATTTGATTTTTTTTTTAAATCATGGAAAAAAGGCTGGCTCGGAATTTTACCTTCTATTTGTAGTATTGACATTATTTGGCATTATTTATCGAATTGAAAGAAAGGAAATATAGAATCTGCCTAAATAGACAACTTTCGAGTTCAATGCATTTCGTCAAAAACTCTGGTTTATGTGAACATCATTCATGCGTTAAGGGACATAGTCACTTCCGTTCCAATGTTGAGTGGCCGGGAAAACGTACTATAATAATGTTTTATTAATTGCCCGAATTATTCGGTAAATTAAATTCCATAATTGACAATCAGCACTGCTGTCATTGGGGAATTGAAATTAAGAATACAAAAAAAAACATTATTTCGAGTTTATCCTGCACAATCACGATCACTGAGACTCTTGCTGAACGTTACTAGTGCAGGGATACATGTGACTCCCTCTACCTGGTAAATGACGTCATCAAGACGCGCATAATTGACGTTTTTTTCCGGTGACGGATGCACTTGAAAGTTTTTGTTCAAAGATTGGTATACTGGACCTATTATAGATTATGTTACTCAGTTCGATGGTACAGCTAAGTCATTACAGATACTTGCTTTTGATATATTACAATGTATATAAACTCATCAGAGATACCAGGACTTAATTTAGTAAATACGCCAGACGCGCGTTTCGTCTACATAAGACTCATCAGTGTCGCTCGAATCCAAAAAAGTTATAATGCCAAATAAATTACGAAGTTGAAGAGCATTGAGGACCAAAATTCCTAAAAGTTTTGCCAAACACAGCTAAGGTAATCTATGCCTGATGTAGAAAAGCCTTAGTATTTAAAAAAATTCAAAAATTTGTAAACCGTGAATTTGTAATATAACCACATCAATGACAATTCATGTCAGCACAAAAAGTGCTGACTACTGGGCTTGTGATACCCTCGGGGAAATAAATCTCCACCAGCAGTGGCATCGACCCAGTGGTTGTAAATAAACTCATCAGAGATACCAGGACTTAATTTAGTAAATACGCCAGACGCGCGTTTCGTCTATATAAGACTCATCAGTGACGCTCGAATCCAAAAAAGTTATAATGCCAAATAAATTACGAAGTTGAAGAGCATTGAGGACCAAAATTCCTAAAAATTTTGCCAAACACAGCTTAGGTAATCTATGCCTGATGTAGAAAAGCCTTAGTATTTCAAAAAATTCAAAAATTTGTAAACAGTAAATTTGTAATATAACCATATCAATGACAATTCATGTCAGCACAAAAAGTGCTGACTACTGGGCTTGTGATACCCTCGGGGAAATAAATCTCCACCAGCAGTGGCATCGACCCAGTGGTTGTAAATAAACTCATCAGAGATACCAGGACTTAATTTAGTAAATACGCCAGACGCGCGTTTCGTTTACATAAGACTCATCAGTGACGCTCGAATCCAAAAAAGTATATGACATCTGGTTTTACCCTGAAGTATTTTCATAAATCGATAGAAATGCGCAAAACTCAAAATTCTGTGCGCCACCTATCGTTTGTACAAAATGTATGTACAAACAGACGAAAGGAAACATAGTACACTTGTGTACAACGTTATACGATATACATGTTCTTTCTCGAAGAATTATTTTGTTAACTTGTATCCTCATTGAATCCTCATTGACATAAATTTACGCCTAAAAAAATTATCATTTTTTTTATTATTTGAACAAGCTATTCACGAGATATTGATGGCAAAGTATAGACAATATAGAACCGTATTTAATACCATAAATCTTAAGATATGTTTATGTTCAAAATAAAAAAAGTTGCAAAATGATATTTATAAAGTAATCAATTATCAAATTTTATTCCCTGTTGATTAATATGTTTTATTGATATAGAATTTGAAAATAAAATATAGAGGTAACTGCACAAAAAAGTAAAAGGATATTAAAAAAGTAGAGAAAAAAAAGAAACCAAATAATTATGTTTTTTATTTCAATTAAATTGCCGAATATACAATGTTAAAAAATACCTCAATAAAAATACTTATATTGTAATATAATTGACTTCCTAATTTTTAGGCAGAATTTAGTAAGTGAGTGAGTGAAAGAGTGTGAGGAGTAAGGGATGTGAGAGAGAGCTCGGTTGAGTGAGAGAACGTGAGTGAATAAGAGAGCCCGAGTGAATGAAAGAGAGTGATTGATGATTAAAAAATTAAAAAAAAACATCATTTCAGAGGAAGTATCACTTAGATAAGGGGCTTATCTATAACAGTTCATGAAAATAATATGCTGTTTGTATCTTTTTGTATGACATATCTACGTTTGTTGTTTTAAGTTTCAACATATTAATACCAATGGAAAATGTTGAATACCGCATCTACACATACCAATCCAGAAACATTTTTGAAAAATTTCAATAATTTGGCCCTCTTTGAAAAAAATCCAAAGACAGGATTCACTTTGGTACATGTCATTTTTAGTGTATTTTCCTATAGGGTCAATGTTAAACCTTCGTCCTGTTTTCATTGTAATGGTAGCAATTTTTAAATTTCTAAATGATGTCTGCATATCTATTGATGCCAAGAATTTTTTTTCACAAAGTTGATTCAGCTGAGTTTTCTACATTGACTAGAGGTATAGGGGAGGGTTGAGATCTCAAAAACATGTTTAACCCCGCCGCATTTTTGCGCCTGTCCTAAGTTAGGAGCCTCTGGACTTTGTTAGTCTTGTATTATTTCAATTTTAGTTTCTTGTGTACAATTTGGAAATTAGTATTGCGTTCATTATCAATAAAATAGTTTATATTGGTTTAGGGGCCAGCTGAAGGTTGCCTCCGGATGCGGGAATTTCTCGCTACATTGAAGACCTGTTGGTGACCTTCTGCTGTTGTTTTTGTCTAAGGTCGGGTTGTTGTCTCTTTGACACATTCCCCATTTCCATTCTTAATTTTATCATAACGAAAACATTAGCATTTTGCAAACAAATCACATTTTTACAGTTTCCATGAAAACGGCGTCCATTTAAATAAGTTTTGAATTCAGATTCACAACTTCGAATGGAAGTCATCATTATAGTATAGTTCCATCATCATTGGATTACTAAATTATAAGAAGCAGCGTGGACTTGATGTGTGGAAGAATGATAAAAAGAAGGTAAAACAAGAAACTTGTCGAGGGTGCCATAATTAATCGACTTATTGGTAACCAATTGATAGTCATCTGATATTTGGTTAATCTTGTCACTTTTTTGCATATTCATTATAGTTTTTACGGTTTCTAGGCAAGATAGATTAAAATAAGCTAACTTGGTTATTTGACTAAAATGGGGGTTCTTAATGGAAAAAAAAAAGAATAACAAAGGATAGACCTGTAAAAACGTTGCCGAATTGAGTTTTTTTTTTATCATTTATATTAATAAACATAACGTTCAGTATGGGTCAAGGAGATTTGTTCGACCAAAAGCTGCGTATTGTTCACTCATGGATAAACATTTGTTAGCGAAAAGAAAGACAACCGAATGAAGTTTACGAGAAATGAGCTTTAAAAAAATACAATTGAAAATTGGGGTTCCTAGAGTCCGGCGGCTACAAGCATATTTCAGACGAATTGTGCACATCCTGTTACAAGCATGAAATTTGGCATAGACCTTCCTAAACTATTACTCTTTTATTTCAGATAGGGAGGCATTTGAAAAAAATGTCTCACTTCCGGAAAAATCCAAAATGGTGGACGTCATATTTAAATCAGCCAAATATCGAAGGCTAGCGTGTAAGCATGTGTTATTATCATGCTACTATCATCATTTTTGGTACAGATCTTTGTTTTTTACAAAAAGAGAGAACAAAACGTAAATTCACCGTACATTTCTTTTTAAAATATTCTACATGAGTTTTTATCTCTCTTTATAAGACAAAGTTTTAAAACATTTGATCAAATACATGTCACATTAACTATACTTTAATAATAAAGCCTCTCTGTATATAGAACAAATCAAAGATTAAAAAAAGAAAAAAAAGGTTAAAAAAGAAAGACGTTTATTTTGTACAACTGCAATAATTAATCCACAATGTAAAATCACGGAATACCTTAACTAACATTTACACGTAAATTCGAAAACATGTACTAGAAATTTGGGTGCAATTTTTAACACTGCATAACATACATGTAGACGTGTGTTGAAAAATGTCATCGTTTTTTTTTACGATGGCTTATTTCAAAATGATGGCCAGGGCTTTGTTATTTCACAGAGTGTTATATAAGTCCGTTTCTGTTGTTTTGTTATTATTCTGCCAATCAACAACAATAACAACTGAATTTGTTCAAGATCTAGTGACCTTATATGAACATACCAACATTCCAGCAGCACCTGCATACGGGATATAAATCTCCCAATTGATACGATATTCCCGTGCTTGCATTTCCTATCATTATTTTCTGGATAGAGGGTTGCTGCTCACAAGGACGCCATTAAACTAAGAGTTTCAAATGATGAAGTTGAAAGCATTCCTTTGTAAATTTTACGGAAGCCACCACAAGTTGTTTGACCGTTATGGAATAACCGTTTCACAAATAATATCGGATATGTTCCTTACGCCGTAACTACAATCCCCTTCCCTTTCATGAATGTAACCTACCGATATAGACCATTTACCGGATTAGTTATAACATGAGCAACACGACGGGTGCCACATGTGGAGCAGGATCAGCTTACCATTCCGGAGCACCTGATATAACCCGTAGCTTTTGCTAGGGTTCGTGTTGCATTTTCTTTAGTTGTCTATGTTATGTCATGTGTACTATTGATTGTCTGTTTGTCTTTTTCATTTTTAGCAATGACGTACGTTGTCAGTTTATTTTGACTGTCCCTATGGTATCTTTTGTCCCTCTTTTGATTTCAAATTTCAAATGGGTAAAAAACGATGCGCTAAAAAAAGGTTATACTTTGGCGTTAAAACGTCTAATATGTTCCTAAAATGTCCATTCTTAATGATCCGTCAAAACTCATGTTAATGTTTTGACATGTAAACAACGTTTTGTGTTGGTCTTAGCAATATGTATTATGTATTCGGGTTTAGTTTTCTGTAATTAGTTAATACTTCAGTTTCATTATGTATATCTCTTTCATATTCATTTGATAAAATTTACTGTTTGCAATAGCATGAATTGTTATAAATAATAAGGATGTTCTTATCCCGAGCATAAAAACAACGCCGTATTTGGCACAACCTTTTTCAACTTTTGATCTTCAGTGCGCAGCAACTTTGTACTTTTTTCACTTTCGATCTTTTATATCTGGGCGTCACTGGTGAGTCTTGTGTGGACGAGGCGCGTTTTTTGGCGTATTAAATTTTAAACCTGATGCTTTTTGTTATCTATTAATCATGTGTTTCTTTGTCTAATATGTTCTCCTATTTATTTGTATTGTAGTCCTGTAATATTATGCTGTCATTTCAATGTTATATTTAACTTTGCCATTAAAGTGCGAGGTTTGGCATGCCACAAAATTAGGTTCAACCCACCATTTTCATTCCCCTTTAAAAATGTCCTGTACCAAGTCAGGAAGATGGCCATTGTAATATTATTGATCGTTTCTGTGTGTGTTGCATTTTAACGTCGTGTCGTTTGTTTTCTCTTATTATTGAGATATTAAGATAAGACGTGGCACGGTACTTGTTTATCCCAAATTCATGTATTTAGTTTTGATGTTATATTTGTTATTCTCGTGGTATTTTGTCTGATGCTTGGTCGTTTCGGTGTTGTGTCGTTGTTCTCTTATATTTAATGCGTTTCCCTCGGTTTTAGTTTGTTACCCCGATTTTGTTTTTTGTCCATGGGATTATGAATTTTGAACAGCGGTATACTTCTGTTGCCTTTATTTAAGTCTTTCTATGGATTGATTTCCCGCTGATAACTCGCAACAATACCCAAGACTATCATAAACAACACGTTTCTGTAAACTGCACGCAGGAATAATTGCGTGCATGAATCTACGAGGGTGTATTTTTTTCGATCTTGATTAACCATTAGGTCTTGTATGGTTCATTGATCGTTACATAAACCGTACAAGTATAATAGGAATTTTGCCAGAAGCAAAACACGCGTGGTTTAACTATTTTCATCGTTTTTGTGGTTTTTGACCATTTCGTTGTCTTTTTTAATGATCTTTAATTGGATCAAGTATGTTCGATTGTTCACTTTGTGTCGTATACTTCTTTTCACCACGCAACTACCCGAAACAGTAAAAACCTTTCAATGCTTTCGCTCTAAGACTTTAATTATAGTTATATAACTATTTTTAAAGTTTTATTAGGTATATTATTTACCGGTTAATGCCGCCAGGTAATAAACGGTTTAAACCTGTGATTTTTTTTTATGAATTACATACATTGACCTTGACTGTCCTTTACCTTGACCGATACCAAACCCATTTACTTTTGTGCTGTTTTTCATGTATTTCTAACAAATGACAGTTTTTAACCACATTGACTGGCTATACAGCCCTTACAAGGTCGGCATTTAATTCTGAACATGAGTTTATCCTTTTGATTTTCGTTCTTTCACTACTCAAAAGTTATACCCTAATTTAGCTATTGTTAAACATATAAAACCAGTAATAATGGAATACTAATACCTAGTAGATAAGTATGCACATTATATTGTCTGAATCTCCATTTACATGATTTATGATTAATTTAAATTGCATTTGGCAAATGATTTAGGAGAAAGTGTATTATTTGCCTTACTGATTTAATAAACACGAATGAAACAGTAATAATAAAACACGTTCAACCTTTTGAGTCGTTCATTCATGCAAAAGTAACGACAAGTTGACTAATACACCTCTTTTACATTCACATATTTTCTTCCGAGTACTTATGGTTTGCTTAGTCGCAGACAATCGCAGGCATTCACAAATAACTAAATAGTATCAGTAAATAACAACTCACAGAAATGTTGATGATCCCTGAAAAAAGATGCAAATATGTTGACTTATTGATAACCTGTTTATGTCTTTCCATTGATTAAAATTCCTGCTGACAAATCGTACAAATTCCCAAACCTATCGAAAACAATACGTATCTGTAAACTGTACGCAAGAATAATTACGTACACGAATCTGCGAGGGTGTTTTGTTTTACTTGATCTTGACGAAGAAATTGTACGGTCGTTCCATGAATTGTGCAAGTATATTACTGATGTTTTCTGTAGCAACACACGCATGGTTTGTCTTTTTTTCGTTTTTTGTTTACTGTAAACTTGGGAAAAATGCTTGATTACCCTAGCCATAACCCTAATTTTACCGGTTTATGCCACCAGTTTCTAAATGGTTTAAACCTGTGTATTCAGGAACTATATACCCCGATATATTGACCTTGACCTTAACATTGACCGAGAACAAACCCATTCACTTTTGTACTGTGTTTCATATAATTGGGAACATGAGTTTGCTCTTCAACTTTGTACTTTATTTGGCCTTTTAAACTTTTTGGGATTCAAGCTTCACTGATGAGTCTGTTTGTAGACGAAACGCGCATCTGGCGTATATACAAAATTTAGTCCTGGTATATAAGATGAGTTTATTTACAACCATTGAGTCGATGCCTCTGCTGGTGGAGATTTATTTCCCCGAGGGTATCACCAGCCCAGTAGTCAGCACTTTTTGTGCTGACATGAATTATCATTGATATGGTTATATTTATAAATCAACTGTTAACAAAATTTAGAATTTTTAAAATACTTAGGCTTTTCTTCCTCTGGTATAGATTACCCTAGCTGGATTTGGCAAAACTTTTAGGAATTTTGGTCCTCAATGCTCTTCAACTTTGTACTTTATTTGGCCTTTTAAACTTTTTTTGGATTCGAAAGTAACTGATGAGTCTTTTGTAGACGAAACGCGCTTCTGGCGTATTTACAAATTTTAGTCCTGGTATCTATGATGAGTCCACTTGATTTTAATTCTTTCATTACTTATAGTTGTGCTCAAATAAAGCTTTTGGTAAACATTTAAAAAGAAAAAGTCAATATTGAATGCTATAATTTAGTAGACAAGTATGCACCTTATATAGTCTGAACTTCTATTTATGATTAATTCAAACTGTACTTGACAAATAATATTGGAGAAATTGTATAATTGAGTTAATTGATTTGGTAAACACCCATGAAACAGAGAAAAAAAACTAGGTCACCTATTAAGTTAGAAATAAGTCGATCATTAGTACAAAAGTAACGACAAATTGATTTATGCCTCTTTCACAGACACCCATTTTTCTTATGCGTACTTACAAGTTGCTAAACTTGTAGACAATCGGAAGCTTTCGTAAAAAACAAATTGGTATTCGTAAATAACAACTCGCAGACACTTTTAATGATCCGTGATAGAAATTCAAATGTAAAAACCTATTTACGTCTGTCGAGGATTCATTTTTCCACTAGTACACGCAACAATCCTCAAGCTTAGCGTAAATTATACGTATCTGTAAACTACACACACGAATAACTACGTGCAAAAATCTACGATGGTGTTTTTAACGATCTTAAATACCGATGAGGATCTCGTGCGGTAGTAACTTTAAATGTTAAATTTTTTTGTGACGATTTGTACGATTAGTTTAGGATGTCCAATGATTAAGTGCACGTGTCGGAATTGCTTTTACGAGTGATTACGAGCACATTACATTCAGTACTGATTGTTTTGCGGATAGATAAATATACTTAGAAAAAACCAACTTCAAGTCCTTTTAAATTTGTTTTTGTGTGTACCAGCCGACAAAGAAGCCAACAATGTGGTGGTGGTATGCCGTAAATACTACACGAACGTTCTTAAGGATGCATTTAGATGAATTTAAACAAATATAGATTTGAAAGTGATGTAATAAGTCTGATTATCATAAGCCGAGGAACGAAATACATGATTATGTCGCTCCTTCTCGAGATATTCCAAGTTTAGAAAAATGGCAGGAATAATCTAACTCTTACTTTTATCTCATATTTGCATTGGTATTATTATGTTCTCAAATCGAAAGAAAATAAATCTAGAAATTGTTGAAAGGTTTAGTAAATGATCGTTTATAAGGTACTGCATTTGTATATGAGAAGAAAAATTAGTGTTATTGCGGAATTATTTTACCCTGTATCGTAGGGAAAACGAAAGGAGTTCGAAAATCTATTTTTGTTTCGTAAACTTCACCTAAGAACATTGACATCCCTACATTTGAAGTTTCAAATTCTTCAATTCAAGTGTTTGCGTTGAACAGAGATTAATAAACAAAAAACCCCACCACAGCCTTAAACCTCTTCTGAATATTTAAATGTCCCAACTATGTGTTAGTTACCTAAACTACACTGAAACCAGTAAAATATCGTTTCATTTACATCCATCCTCCAGTACGTGTTCTACAACTAATATATCAATGCTCTTGAATTTTAAACTAGTTGATGAACAACTATCATAAAATTATACATTTACATTTGTAATAAAATATATGAAAAAAGTAGAAATAACTATTTTGGGAATGTAAGAAGTAAAATCACAAAATTACCAAACCTATGAGAAATTCAAAACGGAATGTTCCTATTCAAATGGCAAAATCCAAAGCTCAAACACATCAAACGAATGGACAACATTTGTTATATTCCTGACTTGGTACAGGCTATTGAAAAATTCAAATGATGGTTTATATAAATTACGTGCTTTTGATCACCCTTTGATTCTTTTGGCAGTTTTGTTTTGTAACCTACACTTTCAGACAATCTTAAGCTCAGTATATAAAAGTTTTCCTATTTAAGGTAGCAATACAATTTTTTTTTACTCCAAATCAGACATCTTTAAACTGATGTAAATAAATTCATCCTTCTTTGTATTTTATAAATGAGGTACCAAAAGAATGAGAAAGATTAATCTTTCAAATTGTGATAATTTCATTATGATATAATTATTACATAATAATTATTATGTAATTAGTTGCTATATTGTGAAGTCCAAAATTGAATGAACTTATCGTCTTTGTTCTTCATAGCATCCCAAAATATTTTTTAAATTCTTGTACAACACAGCTTGACCTCCAAAAGAGTGTCTCAGATTTCCCAATTTTACCCAATTTAATTTAGTGGTCTCTTATGAATTGATGTTGCAAACTTTATTGAAGATTTATGAGAGAATTAAATACAATAGGAAATATCCGAGACACTGTTTTGGAGTTCAAACTGTGTTGTGCAAGAATCTATAAACAAAATTGAGATGCTATGAATAACAAAGAATCTAAATTCATGGACATCACAATATGGCAACTAATTACATAACAATTAATTATGTAATAATTATGTCATAATAAAATTATCACAATTTGAAAGATAAATCCTTCTTCTTTCTTTTGGTACCTCATTTATAAAATTTAAGAAAGATGAGTGGAATTACATCAGTTTAAAGATGTCTGATTGGGGATGAAACATCTTTGTATTTTGCTACCTTAATGAAATGGTTGTTAGCCAAATCTGAAT
This sequence comes from Mytilus trossulus, assembly GCF_036588685.1. Lineage (NCBI taxonomy): Eukaryota > Metazoa > Mollusca > Bivalvia > Mytilida > Mytilidae > Mytilus > Mytilus trossulus. The sequence continues at coordinate 81,357,395 of NC_086386.1, forward strand.
GCACATATATTTTCAGCAACTCAATAAAAACTTTCTTCGCTAATTTGAAAGGTAAATATGCTAGATATAATTAAAAGAGGCGTGACGAGATGATTTAATGGGTTTATGTTCTCCTCGATACTATTTATGTAAGTTACGGCAATACAGTTTATTGACAGGTTGTAGGTATTCACAGGAACACCAAGTGCAGTCTTTAAATTGCTGAATTGTTCTTGTAATTTTATGAAACACAGTTTGAAAAATTATTAAAGGCACATCTACATTGCATTTAATTTATAAATACAACAGCACTTACATTATATGTTCGTTCCCTATTGTTAAATTTCCGTTTTTGATAAGTAATGTTCCTTTTGCACCATCTGACGGTGTTTATATTTCCTGGATCGTTTGCTTTGCCCGTAACTGTTGTATAGTTTTGGATTTCAATTAACAAAATATGTGTGTAACGAGTGAATAATTTAGTTAGGGATTACGTCAGCACAAATTACTGAAAACCTTAAATGAATTCTTCCTAGATACACAGATTTGGTTATCGAGTTTGGTTGTACCTGTAAAAAACGTATTTCAAACGGAAAAGCAGATCCCCTTATTTACGGAGATGTTGTTTACCCAGCCTGAAAGTTTGGAAACGATCCAGGCAAAATTGTGATTCTTAAAATACACTTATTTAATACGGTTATCAATTCAACAGTTAATAAGAACATTACATAAAAATAGTTTTTATTGTTTTAATTATTGATTTTTTTTATCAGTAAATTAAAATAAAAAAGTACATAATGATTATAAATACATATCCACATGCATGGCTCAACAATTTTTCGTTACCTGTATCTCGGCATTGCGCACGTTCAGAATTTATCTGACTGTTTATGACATCTTTACACTAAATCCAATAAATGGAGGATTTGGAAATTTAATAATTGATTTTTAGTCTTACTAGATGTATGATTATTTTTTTCATACTTTGAACTAGCTGCCAGTAACAACAGGTATTCTGAGATATGTGTATGTGTTAGAAGTACTTTTTTATAGTTTGGTCTTATGTTGTACTATTACATTACTGTCTCATGTATTTGTTTTTATTTGGGGAAACTAACTAGTTTTATGGTGCCACATTTTCAACATGTATGTCCTTTCCAAAGCCAGGAGCCTGTAATTCATGGGTTTTCGTTTAACATTGTTTTTGTTCATTGTTTTAGCATAAGGCGGCTAGTTTTCCCGTTTAAATTGCTTTACATTAATCATTTCGGAGCCTTTTGTTGACTGCCTATGCAGTATGGGATTTTTCGCTGTTGAAGGCCGTAGAGTGTATGGTGACCCATAACTATTTCTACGTCATTAAGTCTGTTGTGCATAGTTGTCTCATTGGCATTCATACCACGTAATCCTATTTGCAAAGGTGACGTCTGGCTGAAGTCATTATTTAAAAATTGACCCCATAAATAAAACAAAAACAAAAATCATAACACAAGAACTAAAAGCCTCGACAAAAAGGATTCAATAATATAAAGAAGGTTTCCTCTTTCTTAATTCATCTTAAAGTACTTTGCTGTATTATAAGATATAGCAACAGCTGATACAAGTTCACAAACATCATTTGAAAATCGAAATGCGGCACACTCCGATCTGGCTATGCAACCTTGGGCACAACTTATGATGTGTTGTACTGTGAGAACGTCTATCAAGCTGAATGTAGGACAATTCGTCTGTTCAATAAACATTCCAGCAACAACTGCATGAATACTAGAAACCGTTTGACCTATAAGTCAATACAAAAAATACAAAAAATTGGAATCTCGTTTGCATTAATTTCACACATTACTACTGTATATAAAAAAATGCATTTGTAGTGCTAGGTGATTTAATCAGCGAAAATGTTTCTAATAGAATTGAGAATGAAAACGGGCATTGCTTTTATAGACATAACAACTTTCTTAAAGAACAGCAAACAGTCTTAGAACACCAACGGGATTTTAACGCAGTCAGAAAATTTTGCTCTCGAAGGCGGGTGTCAGCTGTACTCTAAACAATATTGTGAACTAATTCAGCGAAATAGACGCCACATTAAATTCAGAAGCATATAGATAAAAGAAAAAAAAAACAACAACACAAAAACACAAGAGCGCACATACTAACATGTCTCGCCTTCTTTACTTATCATTGTTATTATGTTGATAGTTCTAAATGTAATGCTTTATTTCAATTGTCACATCAACTTAACATTAACTAAGAAAACTAAAAATAGACCAATGAATCGTTAAAATGGGGTCAAGATCAGATGAACCATGCCAAAGGAAATGTTCAGCTAATAATTCTTATATACAACAAATAAAGTTTTCCTATGGCTTATAACACAAAAACTTAACACTGAGCAATGAACCGTGAAAGTAAGGTCAAGGTCAAATAAAACCTGCCCGACTGACGTATAGATTATAAAATATTTCCATACAACAAATATAGTTGACCTATTGCATATAGTATTAGAAAATAAGACCAAAACTCAAAAACGTAACTTTGACCACTGAACCATGAAAATGAAGTCAAGGTCAATTGATACCTACTGACTAGACATGTACACCTTACAATCATTCCAAACACTAAATATAGTTGACCAATTGCATACAGTATAAACAAAAAAGACCTAAACAGAATTTTTTTTAACTATAACCACTGAAACATGAAAATGAGGTCAAGGTCAGATGACACCTGCCAGTTGAACATGTATACCTTACAGTACTTCCATACACCGAATATACTAGACATATTGCTATTGTATCTGAGATATGGACTTGATCACCGAAACTTAACCTTGTTCACTGATCCATGAAATGAGGTCGAGGTCAAGTGTTAACTGTCTACACACATACTAAATATAGGTATCTTATTACTTTTAATATGAGAGAAATAAACATTACAAAACATCTTAACTTTTTTTCAAGTAGTCACTGAACCATGAAAATGAGGTCAAGGACATTGGACATGTGACTGACGGAAACTTCGTAACATGACGCATCCATATACAAAGTAGGAAGCATCCAGGTCTTCCACCTCCTAAGATATAAAACTTTTAAGAAGTAAGCTAATGCCGCCGCCGTCGCCACCGGATTACTATCTCTATGTCGAGCTTTTTGCGACAAAAATCGCACGCTCGACAAAAACTAAACAAATGAAATAATAACCACAAAAAACAAACTTATTTTTGCTAGGCTGTTCATAACTTTAAGTCATTGCTTCATAAACACACCTATATATAAAACATATGATTTTAAGGTTATTATCGGGTAACTTATTTTTGCAATTCAATAATTTTTGTTATTCTGTTTGTCAAATTTCCACTGAAAAAAATAAAGATTCGTATCCTTGTATTCAAAATATGATCAATCGAAAGTATTGCGGGAATTTTCAGAAATGACTTTTCTCTAACTATATTTAATAGAATAACGAAAAGAAAAGAGATTGGGCCTTTTTTTTTTACATAATTATGCACTATCTGAATAAAACTAGAGGATTCCTTATCCGCCAAACAGTAAAAACTGTTAGACTCTAGATTTTTTTCTTTTTATTTGAGACCCAAATAATATCAAAGCAAATATATGGTAAAAGTCCATAGCTACATATAGTGATCTTTTGGCTTATAATATCAATTTCAAATTCTTTACATTTTTAATTTCACGTATATTATCATTTACTTTGGCCTTGTTGACAATTCATTTACTGCTCCTACAAAGTTGGTACCTTGATCAGATCTAAATTCTCTTGTCATTATCATTTCTTTGTATTTTATACAATACTTACTAGGAACTGTTACCACCCAGTCGACAATCCCACCAAACATGGTACTTATTTCTATATCCTCAATTTGAAACGGACATGGATCATCAAACAATATAATGACATCGTAAAAGGGGTTTAAACGTCCAACCTGTATTTTGCCATCAAACCAAGTGATTTGGAATTCTGTGAAGGCGCCACAATCCATTACGATTGCATCAAAAGCATCTACTTCGTGTATACTGTCATTTACTGTACTAACTGTTGATCTGGTATTATTATATGCTCCTAGATGAATTCTGTAGAATGGAGCTAATGCATGTGATGTTGATGCCAGAAGATTCAAGTGCGCATCGTGATAACCTTTAACTCTAAACTGTAATTCATTGACATTGGATACGTTTACTCCCAATGTTGACAAAAGAATGTTGTCATAAACGTCATCAATTATTGAGAATCCAACCTCCGCACCTGACGAATAGTACATACAAATGTCAAACTTAATTTTATGGACAATAAAGTACTGTGAATTCATTATTCGTTGGATACCAATTTGCGCGAATTTCGTGGTTATCTAGGAACCACGAATTTAATGTTGAACGAATGACAATTTTTATATTATAATGTATGTACTTTTTATCAAGACCACGAAGTTGTAAGTTTTCATCAATCCATGAAAAATGTTACCCAAGAAAATAAATGAAACCACAGTAATACATCTATTAATATTTAAAGCAGACATTCACAATGATAAAGGAGGAGATTATATATGGAAGTGCATACTAGTAATAAGGCGCTAATATTTGATACATAATACATGTATCGTTTATATATCATTCACTGGTACATGAATTTTACCAAATTAGTTTTTTTTTTATATTCGAGCATGCATAGTTGGTTAAACTAAATAATTGGTATCTTTGGTTTTATCAGTTAACTATTCTAGCAATCAACTTTGCAAATGAATCTTATCACTTGTTTACAAATTTTGTCGGATCTAAACAAGAGTTTAGCGTCAAATTTTGTCATCTTGACAATAACATGATTTATCTAACTATATGATGTGAACACTGTCGACAATTTCAATATTCTAAGGTGTTGAATATGCCATAATTCAATTGTGTTTGAAAGTTATCTTATAATGATTTAAATGATAACACAATGTTGACTGGTGTTCCCCAAATGTTGACACTTCTACCGACTATGTCTGCTTGTTTTGCCAATATAATGGAATTTGATGCGACTGTCATACAAGTTTCAGCTAACGACAACACCAGGTAGAATCCACCATTTTCTAAACGAAAAAAATGCCTGTACCTAGTTAGGAATATGTCAATTGGTATCCATTCGTTCTATGTGTTTGAGCTTTTGATTTTGCCATTTGATTAGGAACTTTCCGTTTTGATCTTCCTCGCAGTGTTTCTACTCCAAACCGATTTTTTATAAACAGAATATAATGCATATATTTATATATTTGTATATACTTACTTTTAACTATGACAGTAAATGCGACGCATATTACAATGACACATGGTATTCGTTTCATCTTTCCGAACTGTATCATTCAACAATATTTAGTTTTTGACTTATGAAAAACTTGTCAGAAAAAAAAGTCACACTTTTGACACAAAATCGATGCTTAAAATTTTAATGTGGCTCATAGTTCTTGTTTGTCGTTACATGCAATGCAATTCACTAACAGCGTCTTCAAACATTATAATCAATATAATAGAACTTAAAAATGACCTTTTTTTAAATTCCAAAGTGTTTCTATACAAATGAATGACATAATCAGAAAAAAAACCCAATAATTGTACATGTAATTCAATAAGTAGTTATTTATATATAATAGAATAAACAGAATATGAATATGCATTTGTCATTTAGACAAAGACCACAGTAGTATATCGCTGTTCTAAAGATTTATCAAACAGGCACTAATGACCGAATTACATTCCCATGTCTACTGTGATTACCCGATGGAAAAATTAAGTTGTACACAGTCAAGTTATTGTTTTAGTTTGGCCAATTTGAATTGAGCAAAGCCATAAGTGGTATCTTTTTTATTTTCATATTTAATTTGCAAATGAAAAAAAAGAACAGACATATAATGAGACAACAAAAGAACAAAAAATGACACACACCAAGAAAACAAACAACAGCAACAAGTTAACACACCAAATCATGCATAAGCAGCGCAAATCTCACCAAACACTTGTAAAGAAGACAAATCAATTATTCAAAAAGTAATACAAATAATACCAGATTCAGAAGAAAATTTCAAATAAAAATTACATACGGCATATTTTCTTTAATAGTAAACAAATAGAAAAAACTTGCTTCTAGAGGAACAAGTGATCATTTGCTGAAGTTTCTTATTGACAACATATTTGTTGAACTCGGAGGTAGACTGTTTCAAAAATTCGTTTGAATTCCTATGTGAACGAACTGTGCACCTCTCCTTGCCGACCATTTCTTCTCTTTAAATGAATCTGAGCTCCTTCATAAACGTTGTTTAATACAAGAATATCAAAGGAGCAAGTAGTTCCAATTTCATTGTCAGATATATTGATGATGTTCGATCCATTAACGATCCAAACTTTTCTGAATACATCGGTTCCATAAATATATCTCCCAGAACTTGAAATTAAATAAAACCACCAAAACACAGCTTCCTCCGCCTCACTTAAGGAACACGGCGTCCTCTGCCTCACTTAAGGACTTATAGCTCGAAATTTACATACAATGTACACGGATTTCTCAGTACCAGAATCTATGACAAACGTTGTAATTTTGAAATTATCAATTTGTTCCACCTAAGTAGCAATATTACACCTCCGCCTGCATATGTTACATATATTTCCCAATTTATTTGGTATTTAAAAGCATGCAGCAACTACTCAGAATTTTGAACAACATAAGTGTCTGAGCAGAAAGTTGATGAACCAGGGGGATGTGAAATAACATCTCTACTTTTTGTCTTCTAAATGACGTTCATCAGATAAATATTTCGTATCAACTAAACAAATTATACACGATGGTCTCAAAGTATAGATTCTAGGTAGTGGCGTTGTTCATGATCTTTATAATGTGTTATTGTATTCTTTTATTTGTCTTTATAAATACTCCTTTAACGAATTACTCTGTTTTTGTGGTATCCATTTGACTTGACAACCCGTCATTTTGTTATTGTTCTATGACAAATCTTGTACTCTAGTCTTTAATTTATGTACATATGCTCTGCCTGTATGCCTTATAGTGTTTGGCTTTGTATTTAAACAATTCGTTATTGTTCTATACTAATTTTTGTATTTTTATCTTTTATTTTTGGAAATATACTTTGTATATGTGCCTTTTTGTGTTTATTTGTAAGATAAAAAGTGACTTTGTACTTACAGGTATACATCCCGTCATTGTGCAATTGTTGATGTTTGTTGTCATAGTGATTAGGATAATAACACATTTTTGACTGCTGTACCCTATTTTTGACATGTATTGGTCACAGTAGGCCTTCCACAATGATTAAAATATATACCCACGGCTGGTTGTTCCTTGTGTTGTTTCACAGTATACCTTAATACGTAAGTGTAGAAGTACACAAACTGGTTTTTTTTAATGTTAAACGACTCTGTACGTTCCAAAATAACGAAGAAGAATGTAATAATTATTTCAACAAAGAAGTAGGCATTAGATAAAGATCTATTTAAGAACAAAAAATGATATCAAATTTATGACAAAGTTAAAATTTGAGGGCCATATTTTGACTTGAGTGACCCTTGATTAAATATAAACATGATCAAGTTTATTTCGAAATTGTTACATTTTTTACCACTTACTGTCTGTTGGTAGTCTATTGCTCTATGGCTTATATAACTTGTGCAAGCTACAGAAATTAGTAATCATTATTTATTTATATATTTCGCTATGGACACGTTTATATATGGGTATAATAATTAAGTCTAGTTGTACATGTTCCAGAGACACATATACATTGATGTGTCAAAGAAAGGTATACTATTTTATTGCAAAATTTCACTTGATGAATCTATGTTCAAATGTAATACTAGCCTGTCACCTACAAGGTGGCGAGTTCTTATCCCGTAAATAGAAGATGCACTTAACGCCAATCATAGTTGACAAAATACAACTGACTTCCACAAAATGGCAAAAAAGAGGTAAAAGTGTCGTTCCACATCAACCAATCAAAAAATCAATCAAATATGATTCGAGATATCAATTGATTGCAGAAAAGAAAATATATTCGTATCTGATTAAGACGATATCGTACTTAATTTGAATGTTAAAGGTCTTAAAGAGTAAATTCTGAATAGTAGAAGTTTTAAATCATATTCGAAAGCAAATATTATTATCATGATGCACCCATTGTAATAAGAAGGACGACATGACTTCAAAACACGACGCTCTCGAACCTACTTGCTTTACTAGTTGAATGTATAGGGATACTAATCAATTACGTGTTAAGAGTTATAAATGATCATACCATGTTGCAAACTTAAAATTGTACGCGAATATATTACATATCATTGTCATTGTTATTCTTGAACCTTGTAATACGTAGATATAAATGCGTTCGAATCAGCAATATTTGAAAACAAGTAACAGTTTCCTGTACTGTTATTAAACATAAAGGCGTGGCATGTTTGTTCCAAGACACAGTCACCTGCGCAAAGCATCATTCCTTCCAGTTGCGTGGTGCTGATTGGCTGAAATCTTGGACACGTATGTATTTCATTGAATGACTTGGCGATAAAGTAGGCTGGTTGTTCATCAGGAGTAGTCACTGTAAAACAGGATGAGAAACATAAACATGTATATTAAATTATTTTTTAAATGATATACAAAAATACTATCTAAAATGTGCAAGATGACACTTGGACGTTAAAGGTGATTAATACAATCAAATTGTATAAATTGCATAAAAGTAAAAGATTAAAACCATTATACATGTCATTATTCGTTCACATTTGCATGCTATCTGTAACAATTAAACAAAACCATCAATCGCGTCACCTATATAACAGTGATCGTGATGCTTCAGAGTAAATTAAATAATTCATGTAAACGTTCAACAAAGTGTTTCTAACTATATCTGTTAATCACAGTCTTCATTTCAAATGATCTTAACAAAAATCGAACGCTATTGGAAACTGCAATGTAACCTTATTTCAATCTTTAACATTAAAATTTGTAACAGATCGTTGCGTTTTGTTGTTTTTTTTGTTAGTTGGCGGTTAACCGAATCAACAGATAGTCTCGACAAGATAACCAAAATTTTTATGTGTGGTGATGATGATTGTTCACATTTTTTCTGTTGTAGAGTTGTATTATAAATCTATAGTTTGACAATTATATGATGAATTAACATATACCTGAAGGGTAAAAGTTCCAAATCAAGGTTACCCCTTCGTCTGCACTGATTTCAACGTTCTGGATAGCAAATGGACAGTCCTCATCATACTCTAAGATAGTGTTTACGTGAACAACGAGTCCTTTGCCTAACCTTATCTGCCCTTTATCCCAACTGAGCCAAAATTGTACATAGTTGTTGCAGTCCAAGATGGTTTCATCATGTTCATCTACGTATTCATAGTTTATCCTTTCTCTTGCAAGAATTGTCTTTGTGTTTGTAAATAAACCAATGCCGATATGGTAAAAAGGTGCAATCTTATTAAGTTGTGAAGTCAAAATTATATGTGCGTCTTTGCATCCTTTTAATTCAAAGTTTACGTTGCTTTCTGTGGAGGGAAAGGCGCCATAATCTGCTAAGAATTTGTTGTCATCCGATATGTCAACTGTTGTTATTTGAATTGGCACAGCTGCAATGAAACAAAGAATGTCAAACAACTGTGCAAACATCACAAAGAGCTAATTACACGGTTGATGAATATTGACCATTTGTGGAATGGCCTTGTTTTTTCGCGACACGAACATGCAGGTCGTAAATTAATTTGTTGAATGAAATCTTTAACTACTAATGGGTCTGTAGGAGGTCAATCGGAGTTATGATCGAGGATTTCTTTGCATGTCTTGGCATTGTACAAGGTCATGTTTTGTTTTGACTGGTTAAAATGACGTCTATACAATTAATCCATTGGATGTTGGATATGTGTTGATTGATAAGGAAGTCTTGTCAGTAACCAACCTTTCTCACAGATTTGTATTAAGTATGAATTTATTGTGGGGATGTATGAGGGCATTGCAACGTTAACTGAGCTTTTGGTATATTTTCTGCTTTGTATCGATCGATGAGCCCTTTTTAGATGATTTTGATACTTATTTAGTATGTTGTATTGTTTCACCACTGTCCAAAATAAGGGTTTTTTGGCGCGTCTTCAATATTGTATACCTATCTAAATTATTCTAGTACGTCTCTGTTTAATTGGCCGTATTTTCAAATTGGGGCGAATTTATCTTCTTGTTGTTGGGGTGTCCTTAGCCACGTACAGTAAAATTGAGAATGCAAATGGGGAAGTAGTCAAAGCGACAAGACCCCAACTATAGAGTAGACAACATCCAAAGGCCACCAATGGGTCTTCAATAAAGCTAGAAACTCGCACCAGGAGGCGTCTTTTAGCTGGCCTGTAGACACATATGCATACTTGTTCAGTGATAATGGACGTCATACTAAACTCCGAATTATACACAAGAAACTAAAATTAAAAATCATCCAAGACTAACAAAGACAGAGGCTCCTGACTTGTGACAGGTGCAAAATTGCGGCGGGGTTGAATATGTTTTTTTGATATCTCAACCCTCCCCAAACATCTAGCCAAAATAGAAAAATAACCACACAACAATACGCATAGGAAAACTCAGTTTAAGAGAAGTCCGAGTCCGATGTAAGAATATGAAAAAATATAAACAAGAAACTAAAATTAAAAATCATCCAAGACTACAAAAATGTAACAAAGGCCAGAGGTTTCTGACTTGGGACATGTGCAAAATTTTTGCGGGGTTAAACATGTTTTTGGAGTGGTTGTAGATACAGGGAAATGTAGTATGAGTGCCAATGAGACAACTCTCAATCCAAATAACAATGTATAAAAGTAAACCATTATAGGTCAATGTACGGCCTTCAACACGGAACATTGGCTCACACCGAACAACAGGCTATCAAGGGTCCCAACATTATCAGGGTTAAACCGTTCAAACGGGAAAACCAACGGTCTAATCTATATAAAAAAAACGAGAAACGAGTTAGTTAAAGGTAAATGTATTTGTTTCTGTCTGATGAGTAAAGTCCTTTTCAACTTATTTTTATAGTTCGTTCTTATGTTGTATTGTTACATCACTGTTCCAGGAGGAGGGTGAGGAACCGTTAAATTGTTTAACCCCGCCAAATTGTATATAAATGTGCAAGATACAAATCAAGAGCCTGTAAATAAGTGGCTGTTGTGTGTTGTTGTATATCATATTCGTGTTTCCTTTATTGATCAGTTCGTTCGTTTTAACGTTGGATTTGTTTTACAATTTTCATTTCGGGACTTTTAATAAATGACTTTACGGTATAGTTTTTACTCAATAATGAAGTAAAAATTATTCACACATTGTTTTTTTTTTTTATCACATTTGAGAATTATTTTTGTTTTATCCCATTATTTATAATATTTGAATTAATACAAAATTGTATTCGTGTTGACAAATTACGAGCACTATTAACTGTACTAGCTTCTTTTTTGAATTTTTTAAACACTTTTTCTTGGAATTCAAAACTCTAGGTCAGGTTAAGATTCATCATTCTTTTCTCATACGGTTTCAGTAGTACGAGCTTGATTAAAAGACATATTTTTGTGTTTAAAACTTTAAATCAGTTTCAAATGATTTCCTGCAGTGCTTATTCTTTACTTTCTTTGGTAACAATTCAAAAGTACATAACGTCAAGTTTTGATGAAAATCTACATTTTACTCTCCTACAATATAAGCTAAATGATAATTGTGAATTCTTTGTAAACTTACCGTAGCTTAGATATGCTTCGAAAGAAAATATAAGAAATATCCTCATTTCCATGATCATTACTATGTAGAATTAACTGGAATCTATTTCTGAATTCACCTTTTAAACTACTCTAATTTCCAATTTGTATTTTATTTTGTTGACCGTTTTTTAACTATTTATTTAAGTTTTAATAACAAGAAAGAAATTATTGACTATCAATAATCATTATTTAAAAAGTAAGTTCTTGAACTCTAATAATAGTGATAATTTATAAGCATACCAAAATGTCAACATCTTTACATTTAACTTAAGCTTTGGAGGTAAACGAATTAATTATAGAAAACTTTTGATCATGTTAAACATCTGCTGTTTTCTTGATATTCGTACAAAGAAAGTAGTAAGACAATAGGTTTTACTGTAATTTTTTATTAAATTATTTTCATGATTTGTTAACAAGTGGACTATCACTAACTATAAACAGAAAACTTTCTGAATTACTTACCTCAGAAAATGCAAACAATGTAAACACCATTCTTCAAGATCCCATTAAATACAATAAGAATGAACTTATCATATTTGACAGGATTGCAATTTTATAATTGCGCCAGACGCCAGTTTTGTCTTCATAAATATCATCAGTGACGCTCGAATGAAAAAAAGAAACGAAGTGCGTTTAGTATTTCAAAAACTTTTGTTAACAGTTTATTTATAATTTATAACAGAAGTGCTTACTCCTCAGGGTAACATCTCCACCTGCAGTGGTTGTAAATTAACCCATAATAGTTAACAGGATTGCAATTTTATATATGCGCCAGATGCGCGTTTCGTCTACAATAGCAACGTTTGCATTTTTTTATTAGCACGAAGGACAAGGTTCACTTGATATAAATCTTACCTTAAATTTCAACTTAAACGTAAAAATTCAAAATGACCGTAATTTTGTTCTTAAATGGATATATTTTAAAAGATTTACTTCCTTGTGAAAAGAAATCTTGTCATAAGAGTATAATATTGGCTTCAAAATCAGTACATTTGAATACCTAATAAAAAAAAGACGATTTTGTGCATTTTTCTTGCCGCAACCAAATATCCAAAATGTTCTGTCGCCAATAGCATGAATAGCACCAATGTTTAATAAATAGACACAAAAAATGTCTGAATCCTGTTTGCCGGTCAAGGTAATGTGATAAAAAACTGTCAAATTATTTGAAATTGGATAAAAAATATTCAATATTTTGTCATTTTTAGCATCATGTTTCAAAGAATGCTTTTTTGTATTAATAGCAATATCGCAACTACTTTTATGTAAGATTTGTAGTACTATGGCCGAAAAAATAGAAAATAAAACCACCGACCTCCCAGGGACAAATTTTGTTACAAACATTTTAATCTCACCCACCCGTAGACCTAATCAAAATATTTGCTCTTCCATGATCAATCAGTAGAATTAACTGTACCTATGCCGAAATTCACTTTTCAAACTTTCCTATATTTTGACATGTTTTTTTAATTTGTTGACCGTGTTTCTTTTTTTAAATTGATTTCCTTTTTAATGAACACAGAACATCAGAAAGAAAATATCGACTTTCAATAACTTTCTTTAAAATTTTAGTTCTCGAAATTAAAAGTAATAAATGTCCATAATGTTCTAAATATAACTCATTGTCAACATTTGTACTTTGAAATTTAAACTTGCAATGAAATGCAGTTAAAAATAACGCGGCACTTAACATATGATTAATAATACTCTGTACCAGCTTTGTAAGAAAGTATTTGAGCACAAATTTTGATTTATACCGATTAAAAATTTCCCTGATCAATTTATAAAATAAGAAGAAAACATGAAGATGAAAGTGAAAACTTTTAAGTTGCAGATAAAACCGTCGAGATTGTACTAAAAGGACAGGTAAATAAAGGATTCAACCAAAACTATTACGAAAATATTTCAAAAGTTTCATTTATACAAAAACGAAGTATGTCATGTATAAAGGGTTCAACGTGATTGTACTTCTTTAGTCTATATTGAAAACCAATCTTGGATATATTTCGACATGTTTTATAAATTGGTTGACCGTGTTTCTTTTTTTAAATTGATATCTTTTTTTAATGAACACAGAACATCAGAAAGAAAATATCGACTTTCAATAACTTTCTTTAAAATTTTAGTTCTCCAAATTAAAAGTTATAAATGTCAATAATTTTCTGAATATATGAATCTTGACGGTTTTATCAGCGACTTAAAAGTTTTCACTCTCATCTTCATTTTTTCTATCTATTTTATAAATTTATCAGGGAAACTTTCAACCGGTATAAATCAAAATTTGTTCTCAAATACTTTCTTACAAAGCTGGTACAGATTAAAGCAGGAATCTCGTTTATTAATCATATTTTAAGTGCCGCGTTATTTTTAATGTATTTCTGCATTGGATAGAGGTATAGGGGGAGGGTTAAGATCTCATAAACATGTTTAACTCTCCGCATTTTGCGCCTGTCCCAAGTCAGGAGCCTCTGGCCTTTGTTAGTCTTGTATTTTTTTAATTTTAGTTTCTTGTGTACAATTTGGAAATTAGTATGACGTTCATTATCACTGAAATAGTGTATATTTGTTTAGGGGCCAGCTGAAGGACGCCCCGGAGTGCGTGAATTTCTCGCTACATTAAAGACCTGTTAGTGACCTTCTGCTGTTGTTTTTTCTATGGTCGGGTTGTTGTATCTTTGACACATTCCCCATTTCCATTCTCAATTTTAATAGTCAATCGTGTGTCTTTAGTATATGCAATTTGTTTTTCATTAATCAGTAGAACCGGTAGGAATCATCATTTTGAGTGAGCTAATCAGTGAGTTTTTCAAGTCTTGCCAATTTTTCCGTGTGAATTCGAAATGTCACTACACATATATATATATATCTTTTCTGGTATGACCTGAGATCAAAAGTTATATTCGATATAAAATTTAATGTAGTATTTGAGATAGCATATCATTTCAAGGTCTACAAGGTGAATATATAGTTATATTGGTGTTTTTTTCTCCACAATACAATACACTGTTTTTGAGTAGAGAATAGTACCTCTATTTATGCTATTGTTATACATGTAAAATACATATCCGAATATATAAATCAATCAAAATGCCTCAATATAATAATTTGTACTTACATATACTGCAACTGTATAGAAATAGTTAAATTTGGAAGAGTAAGGTCATCTTCAGATTGACATTTCTTTTTTTTCTATTTCTTTTCCATTACTAAGTCCGGTTTTTGGCAGTAGCACCAATATTAATTTTATCAAGTAAACAGACACTTCTTCTAGCGGTTACAATATAGCATCTTGCATATACGTTGATGTATACCAATAACAAGACAAACAGAGGCCACGTACACAACAACTATTATAAGCGACTTTGAAAATTCTATCAATACTCATTCCCTCAGCAGTTGTTGTCCATTTGTTAACACTATTGGCATTTTTATTAACGAGACACCATGTTTATGTTTATGAGATCTCAACCCTCCCCTTTACCTCTAGCCAATGTAGAAAAGTAAACACAAAACAATACGTACATTTAAAATTCAATTCAAAAGAAGTCCGAGTCTGATGGCAGAAGATGTAACCAAAGAAAATAACAAAATGACAAATCTACATAGATAACAACAGACTTCTAGCAGTTAACTGCCATGCCAGCTCCAAACTTCAATCAAACTGATTGAAAATTTATGATTTCATTATATGAATATCAGGCAGAATCCTTCCCGTTAGGGGTTAAGTATCATACCATCATAACATATATGAGAAGAACATAACCCGTGTCATGCCAACAACTGGTTTTTGAATAAATGTGTTTAGTTCCGATGCAAAGACCCTATAAGTGAATCAATATTAATGCCAAAATATGCAATCTTTAATGACCTGACAGCAGTATCGTAACTATATCCCTTCTTAATAAGTCTATTTAAAGGTTTTATTAGTTTCTGCGGTGAATAATGATATTTTTGTGCTTTATAAAGAATATTTCCATAACTAATTGGATGTGAAATACCTAAACGTATAAGAAGTCTCCATGTTGAGCTATATTTACGAATGATGTCCTTGTACCGATGATAACATTTAGTAAATGTTTTGACTAGTTTGTGATATAGAAAACCCTGGTGTAATAATTTTTCAGTAATACATAAATTTCTCTCTTTAAAATATATTGTTACATACACGAGCGAATCGTACAAGCTGAGATATATAAACACCTTAAGATGGTGTCAAGGAAACGTCACCATCTAAAAATGGATAATTAACGATAGGAAATGGAAATCATCTCTTTTTTCATAAATTTCAGTATTAAGCTTTCCGTTTGTGATACAGATATCTAGATCGAAGAGAGGCCAGTGGTCATTTTGATTGGTCTTTGCTTCTTTTTGTCATAAATTGTAACTCATAACAATACAAAAAGAGGTCCGCAATAAGTGGTGCTCAGCTAGTCCCCATATGAATTTCGATAACCTGACGATATACGGAATCTCCAAAGCGAATAAAAATGTTATCTAGTAAAAAATCAAGGGCATATATAGTATCAAAGCATGTCCAATTGACATAGTTTTTTTGTTTATTGCTACTAAAAAATGACCAAATCCAATGTAAATTCCAAATTGGTAAAAGTCCATAAAACTTATAAAATAAAATAGTACCAACAACCGGAACTTGTGTTAAAAAACTATCCTATTCCTCAGATGTTTCTGACATTTTCAAAGAAAATAATGAATTAAACCTTGTTTTATAGCTAGTTCAATTTCCCACTTTTTTTTAAGTGGTTTATACATGTAGGTAGTTGTTGTTTTAACATTTCATTCTTACATAATTAAATTCATTGGACAATCATATACACGAACTATTTGTGAAAAGAATACCAATTATCGTCTGTCTCATTAATAGATATACATACAATATAATTAATCTATAATAATAATCTGTTTGAGGATTTTTTTACATTTTTTTTTATATTCTATGATAATATTCGTGCAATGTTGAACATGAAAGCCGTCATTAATCCAAATTAGTAATACAGTAGATGTAATAAACTTATATTTTAGTCATGCATACTGATATTAACGAATTTAGAATAGTTCATCCCTACATCGTTTTTCTTGAAACAATCATTAATAGTATACATGTAAGTTTCCTGACGTATAAGCGCCATTAAAGATGAGCTCCGGATAAAGCAGACTAGTAGCGTTTCGTTAGTTTGTTTGTTGGGAAAGGAGAGGAAATGCAACAACTTGTACAGATAAACGACATAATTACCATACAAGCATTTATAGTCAACACAATCAGAAAGAGTTCCCATCGTCGGACGGGGAATATGAAGGCTTCCAAGAATGAACAAGTGACATCTCTAACTCTGAATAGTTAGAAAACGGACTATCGACAACGATCGCTTGTTCTTGATATTTAAAACTGCATGCATATAATAAAAAGTAATAATAATAAAAATGATGATTTTTAGAGCGCCCTATAAAAAATAAAAATTACTCTAATGCGCTGTACATTCAGCATGGTAATAAAAACTAGAGGCTCTAAAGAGCCTGTGTCGCTCACCTTGGTCTATGTTTATATTAAACATTATACACAAATGAATTCATGACAAAATTTTGTTTTGGTGATGGTGATGTGTTTGAAGATCTTACTTTACTAAACATTTTTGCTGCTTACAATTATCTCTATCTATAACAGTAGTTTCTGTGGAAAATGTTAGTTAAAATCTACAAATTTTGTAAAAATTGTTAAAAATTACTATGAAGGGCAATAACTCCTCAGGGGGTCAATTGACTATTTTGGTCATGTTGACTTATTTTTAGTTCTTACTTTACTGTACATTATTGCTGTTTACAGTTTATCTCTATCTATAATAAGATTCAAAAACAAAAACAACAGCAAAATTTCCTCAAAATTACCTATTTAGGGACAGCAACCTAACAACCGATGATCCAATTCATCTGAAAATTCCAGGGCAGATAGATCTTGACCTGATCAACAATGTTACCTTTGTCAGATTTGCTCTTAATGCTTTGTTTTTTGGGTTATAAGCCAAAAACTGCATTTTACCTCCATGTTCTATTTTTAGCCATGGCCGCCATCTTGGTTGGTTGGCCGAGTTTCCGGACACAATTTTTATACTAGATACCCCAAAGATGATTGTGGGGCCAAGTTTCAATTAATTTAGCCCAGTAGTTTCAGAGGAGAAGATTTTTCTAAAGATTTACGAAAAATGGTTAAAAATTGACTATAAAGGGCAATAACTCCTACAGTTGTCAACTGACCATTTTGGTCATGTTGACTTATTTGTAGATCTTACTTTGCTGAACATTATTGCTATTGACAGTTTTTCTATATCTATAATAATATTCAAGATAATAACCAAAAACAGCAAAATTTCCTCAAAATTACCGATTCAGGGGCAGCAACCTAACAACGGAATGTCAGATTCATCTGAAAATTTGAAGGCAGATAGATCTTAACCTGATAAACAATTTAATCCTTGTCAGATTTGCTCTAAATGCTTTGGTTGTTGAGTTATAAGCCAACAACTGCATGTTACCCCTATGTTCTATTTTTAGCCATGGCGGCCATCTTAGTTGGTTGGCAAGGTCACCGGACACAATTTTCAAACTAGATACCTCAATGATGATTGTGGCCAAGTTTCAATTAATTTGGCCCAGTAGTTTCAGAGAAGAAGATTTTTGTAAAAGTTAACGCAGGACGACGACGACGACGGACGACGACAGACGACGGACGCCAAGTGATGAGAAAAGCACACTTGGCCCTTCGGGCCAGGTGAGCTAACAAATCAAAGACAAAAACATAAAAATTACACTGTGTTACATTCAAGTACTAACATAAAATATAAAACAAAAAAGCCTACCATAATATAAAAGGTCCATTCAAAAAAACCATTGTAAAACATCAAAAAAACTACATAAACTAGTAAAAACCCGTAATAGAAAAAGGAAAAAGTTTGATAAAAAAGCAATGCGATAAAAATGAGTTTTTAGCTTGGATTTAAAACACTCTAAGGACTTGCACTGTCTTAAACTCTACGGGAGATTAAGTAGTTTAGTTGTGCTTGAACGCAGAGATCGGTTTGGTACGTGCAAATTGACCAAAGCAAGTGAAATATCGACCTGTATTTAATTCAAATTGATTCTCTTCTTCTTCTGCGTCCATCGACATCTAATGATAACATACTGTTGTCATACGAGGACTTATCTATTTACAAAACTTTTACCCCAAATTAAACAAAATATATGTTTCTTTTTTATGTGCAATGTAAAAATGTATATAAATTTAAATTGCAACTATCTATAGTTTCGTAACTTTCTATCCAGGCGTATAAACGAAAGGTCGACAAGTGCGTATTTTTTTGTTAAATCAATATTTCTAGTATGTTTCAAACTGTCCTTCACCTTTGACAACGAGTACCTTCATTTCCCCAAATTTACCCTTGGAAAAAATGTGTAAACAGATTTTTATTTTATCAAATCTATATTTTGGAATTATTTAGATTTTTATAAATAGTATTCTTTACACCAGAAATGTTTTTTTTTTATAAACAAGCGTATGAGTAGTAATGACTAGTATATCACTATCGGACACGCAAGTTGGTGATCAGACAAGGGAAGGTCCGAATTTATTTAAATAAGTTTATTACATAAAAGAATTATGAACAAATTAGATTTTCGAAAACAATTTTCACGGAACGCTTATGTATGCTCATTTATTATTTTGAACTATGACTTTTTCACCAATTCCCATATAAACAGTTAAAAACGACAGACATTGGTTACTTAAAAAAACAACATTTTCCGTATCAAGTTAGTTAGTCGGATAAAACAACCGTACGATTGACACGATATCGACACGAGATTACGACTGCATTGGGCTACTGTGGTTTTGGTCCTTTGTGGTTCATAGCATATCGTGGTTTAAAACGGAGAGGATGGTCAAAATGGCGACACGCAGAGAATTGATACTCTAAATCTAAAATCGATGGTGATCTCTTGTCTAGCAGACATGAATTTGAGCATTTTTATACAAAATGGACATAATAACAATTTTTAGATTTTTGGCGGAGTTTCCCTTTAAAGGTATATGCCATATATTGTAAACACGTTTCGATAAAGTTCAAGTTAGGTTAATTTTTAAAACGACTGTAAATCAAAAGAAAAAAAATTGTTAATTACCTCATGTCCCGCAACAGGAACGCCCTAAGTGAAAAATACTATAGAAGAATGCATAAATACCTTGTCACGTCCAAATATTAAAGCCTCAGCATCAAGAATCTAATACTTAAGATCATTGTGTATTATTTGAGCAGTATACACTGAATAATTATGTATAAGGTCTTTCATTTCATTGAAGAATATGTACGATATATTTAATTGACAAAACCATGGCTACTTTTATTTCTTGCTCAGAAACCTATGACGATTCTTACAATCTGAGTTTATCGTAAGAGTTATACAACTATCAACTCCATATGCGGTTTAAATTGCTTTAATGCTGCTAAAATGAAGACATCCAAGCTCCGGAACATCGTATATCTGCAATTATGTTATAGTCTAATTATTATCCGTACACATCATTGTGTTTTACTTTGTTTACTGCTAATTTCTCTGTTACCTTTAGTTGTTATGTTCATGTAAAGTGTAGTTTAATAATGTTTTTTTTATGTTTTGTTTTAAACTTTGTATAAACTACTTATTATATCGACGACTCATTACATTATTTCAGATATGTATCATCATAACTTATTATTAAACATAATTATAATTGTATTGTAAAATCTACTAACGAATGTAATAAATAGTATGCATCATTAAAGATAGGCATATGCCAGACATGATTACAAACTGAAGTTATTTCCCTTTTCCCATATTTCTGTTACACATACTGTAATTTATTATTCATAAGGACATAAATATATTATTAGTTCCAATCTTTCGTGCATGCAAGCCAAATTTTAATTATATTGTTTGAGGTAAATACATTTGTGTATCACAAGATCAAAGCAGAATTTATCCAATGGCTTGTACAGAAAGGAGAAGAGAAATTAACCCAATCTTTTAATTTCACCTTTCGGTATATTGATTATGTACTGTCTCTTAATAATAATATATTCAGTGATCACTTACATTTAGTATATCCAAGTGAACTTGAAATTAAACATGTTAACAAGGCCTTCCTCTACACTGAAGTGTGGATAAACATGTTAACGAGGCCCTCCTTTACACTGAAGTGTGGATAAACATGTTAACGAGGACTTCCCCTACACTCGGACAGTAATGTAACAGCAAAAAAAAAAAGAAAGACCAAACAACAAACATCAACTGGAAATGGTTTCACTAATTTTATCGACACAAAGGGAAAACATGACTACATTGTTGCATAAAGATAAAATTGAGTATTAATAATTTGGCTGACCAAATAATCAAAACATTCAGAAAATACGAGTCTACAGGGATTGGCTGAACAAACAAATTAGGAAACAAAATAGGCCAACAATATAAATGGAGGATAGGTATATCAAAAAATGTAATATGAAACATTTCTGAAAAATTGAATTGTTATATATAAAAGAAGGTCGTCTTGGTAAGTGTAGAACATGTCCATAATGCATAGCTCAGGTAGAATGTCATGTGATAACAAAATCCTTATATGTGACTAATACATCATCAATATCAAGTATTACCTGTTTTCATCCTCAACCGTATTGCAAAAAAAGATTTTCAAATAAACAAAAGTGCTGATGAATTTTAGAAATTTGTTTATGAGCGTATCGAAAAAATGATCAAGTGTTGTATTTCTTAAGGATGAAACATGTATTTGCCTGGAGAGGTATGTAATAAAAAACGTAATCTTGGATATTTTCTAACGAAGTGTGGATAAACATGTTAACGAGGACTTCCCCTACACTCGGACAGTAATGTAACAGCAAAAGAAAAAAAGAAAGACCAAACAACAAACATCAACTGGAAATGGTTTCACTAATTTTATCGACACAAAGGGAAAACATGACTACATTGTTGCATAAAGATAAAATTGAGTATTAATAATTTGGCTGACCAAATAATCAAAACATTCAGAAAATACGAGTCTACAGGGATTGGCTGAACAAACAAATTAGGAAACAAAATAGGCCAACAATATAAATGGAGGATAGGTATATCAAAAAATGTAATATGAAACATTTCTGAAAAATTGAATTGTTATATATAAAAGAAGGTCGTCTTGGTAAGTGTAGAACATGTCCATAATGCATAGCTCAGGTAGAATGTCATGTGATAATAAAATCCTTATATGTGACTAATACATCATCAATATCAAGTATTACCTGTTTTCATCCTCAACCGTATTGCAAAAAAAGATTTTCAAATAAACAAAAGTGCTGATGAATTTTAGTAATTTGTTAATGAGCGTATCGAAAAAATGATCAAGTGTTGTATTTCTTAAGGATGAAACATGTATTTGCCTGGAGAGGTATGTAATAAAAAACGTAATCTTGGATATTTTCTAACGAAGTGTGGATAAACATGTTAACGAGGACTTCCCCTACACTCGGACAGTAATGTAACAGCAAAAGAAAAAAAGAAAGACCAAACAACAAACATCAACTGGAAATGGTTTCACTAATTTTATCGACACAAAGGGAAAACATGACTACATTGTTGCATAAAGATAAAATTGAGTATTAATAATTTGGCTGACCAAATAATCAAAACATTCAGAAAATACGAGTCTACAGGGATTGGCTGAACAAACAAATTAGGAAACAAAATAGGCCAACAATATAAATGGAGGATAGGTATATCAAAAAATGTAATATGAAACATTTCTGAAAAATTGAATTGTTATATATAAAAGAAGGTCGTCTTGGTAAGTGTAGAACATGTCCATAATGCATAGCTCAGGTAGAATGTCATGTGATAACAAAATCCTTATATGTGACTAATACATCATCAATATCAAGTATTACCTGTTTTCATCCTCAACCGTATTGCAAAAAAAGATTTTCAAATAAACAAAAGTGCTGATGAATTTTAGTAATTTGTTTATGAGCGTATCGAAAAAATGATCAAGTGTTGTATTTCTTAAGGATGAAACATGTATTTGCCTGGAGAGGTATGTAATAAAAAACGTAATCTTGGATATTTTCTAACGAAGTGTGGATAAACATGTTAACGAGGACTTCCCCTACACTCGGACAGTAATGTAACAGCAAAAGAAAAAAAGAAAGACCAAACAACAAACATCAACTGGAAATGGTTTCACTAATTTTATCGACACAAAGGGAAAACATGACTACATTGTTGCATAAAGATAAAATTGAGTATTAATAATTTGGCTGACCAAATAATCAAAACATTCAGAAAATACGAGTCTACAGGGATTGGCTGAACAAACAAATTAGGAAACAAAATAGGCCAACAATATAAATGGAGGATAGGTATATCAAAAAATGTAATATGAAACATTTCTGAAAAATTGAATTGTTATATATAAAAGAAGGTCGTCTTGGTAAGTGTAGAACATGTCCATAATGCATAGCTCAGGTAGAATGTCATGTGATAATAAAATCCTTATATGTGACTAATACATCATCAATATCAAGTATTACCTGTTTTCATCCTCAACCGTATTGCAAAAAAAGATTTTCAAATAAACAAAAGTGCTGATGAATTTTAGTAATTTGTTAATGAGCGTATCGAAAAAATGATCAAGTGTTGTATTTCTTAAGGATGAAACATGTATTTGCCTGGAGAGGTATGTAATAAAAAACGTAATCTTGGATATTTTCTAACGAAGTGTGGATAAACATGTTAACGAGGACTTCCCCTACACTCGGACAGTAATGTAACAGCAAAAGAAAAAAAGAAAGACCAAACAACAAACATCAACTGGAAATGGTTTCACTAATTTTATCGACACAAAGGGAAAACATGACTACATTGTTGCATAAAGATAAAATTGAGTATTAATAATTTGGCTGACCAAATAATCAAAACATTCAGAAAATACGAGTCTACAGGGATTGGCTGAACAAACAAATTAGGAAACAAAATAGGCCAACAATATAAATGGAGGATAGGTATATCAAAAAATGTAATATGAAACATTTCTGAAAAATTGAATTGTTATATATAAAAGAAGGTCGCCTTGGTAAGTGTAGAACATGTCCATAATGCATAGCTCAGGTAGAATGTCATGTGATAACAAAATCCTTATATGTGACTAATACATCATCAATATCAAGTATTACCTGTTTTCATCCTCAACCGTATTGCAAAAAAAGATTTTCAAATAAACAAAAGTGCTGATGAATTTTAGTAATTTGTTTATGAGCGTATCGAAAAAATGATCAAGTGTTGTATTTCTTAAGGATGAAACATGTATTTGCCTGGAGAGGTATGTAATAAAAAACGTAATCTTGGATATTTTCTAACGAAGTGTGGATAAACATGTTAACGAGGACTTCCCCTACACTCGGACAGTAATGTAACAGCAAAAGAAAAAAAGAAAGACCAAACAACAAACATCAACTGGAAATGGTTTCACTAATTTTATCGACACAAAGGGAAAACATGACTACATTGTTGCATAAAGATAAAATTGAGTATTAATAATTTGGCTGACCAAATAATCAAAACATTCAGAAAATACGAGTCTACAGGGATTGGCTGAACAAACAAATTAGGAAACAAAATAGGCCAACAATATAAATGGAGGATAGGTATATCAAAAAATGTAATATGAAACATTTCTGAAAAATTGAATTGTTATATATAAAAGAAGGTCGTCTTGGTAAGTGTAGAACATGTCCATAATGCATAGCTCAGGTAGAATGTCATGTGATAATAAAATCCTTATATGTGACTAATACATCATCAATATCAAGTATTACCTGTTTTCATCCTCAACCGTATTGCAAAAAAAGATTTTCAAATAAACAAAAGTGCTGATGAATTTTAGTAATTTGTTAATGAGCGTATCGAAAAAATGATCAAGTGTTGTATTTCTTAAGGATGAAACATGTATTTGCCTGGAGAGGTATGTAATAAAAAACGTAATCTTGGATATTTTCTAACGAAGTGTGGATAAACATGTTAACGAGGACTTCCCCTACACTCGGACAGTAATGTAACAGCAAAAGAAAAAAAGAAAGACCAAACAACAAACATCAACTGGAAATGGTTTCACTAATTTTATCGACACAAAGGGAAAACATGACTACATTGTTGCATAAAGATAAAATTGAGTATTAATAATTTGGCTGACCAAATAATCAAAACATTCAGAAAATACGAGTCTACAGGGATTGGCTGAACAAACAAATTAGGAAACAAAATAGGCCAACAATATAAATGGAGGATAGGTATATCAAAAAATGTAATATGAAACATTTCTGAAAAATTGAATTGTTATATATAAAAGAAGGTCGCCTTGGTAAGTGTAGAACATGTCCATAATGCATAGCTCAGGTAGAATGTCATGTGATAACAAAATCCTTATATGTGACTAATACATCATCAATATCAAGTATTACCTGTTTTCATCCTCAACCGTATTGCAAAAAAAGATTTTCAAATAAACAAAAGTGCTGATGAATTTTAGTAATTTGTTTATGAGCGTATCGAAAAAATGATCAAGTGTTGTATTTCTTAAGGATGAAACATGTATTTGCCTGGAGAGGTATGTAATAAAAAACGTAATCTTGGATATTTTCTAACGACATTTCATATTAGATATTTTAAAGATTTTCAATCAGATCTTGGCTTAAAGATGTAGTTAAACTCTTGAAAATATATTATTTATAACATATTGTTGGATTAACAAACCGGACCAATATTGTGTAGGCATTCGCTTTTAATGCATTGTAAAACAGTTATATATATATTGTTACTGATATGTCTGCCAGAAAAAATATGAAATAATACATGCAGCGTTATAATAGTGAATATAACCGAAGGTAAATTATTATCAAAAAATCCTACAAAGTGTGTCAGTAAGGAGGAAATAATTGTCTGTGGAATTAAAATATTGAAAACAACACGTTATTAATTTCTTGCGTCCGAAGCGCTTTTCTGGATTTACCTTCATCAGGAACGCTCAAAGCCAAACATTTGAAATCCGAAGATGTATAAGTACCGAAACCGTTGAAGATCTGTATGTCAAAAATACCTAAAATAAATAGCCAAATTCATCTAAAGCCAACTTTACCTGAGGGAGTTGAAACCTTAGTATCTTAATAATTTATAAATTTATAAACGGACAATTTTAGTAAAGTTTGTTTAATCATGTCAGTACCGAAATACTGACTACTGAGCTGATGATACCTTCGGGGACTGATAGTCCACCAGCAGAGGTATCGACCCATTGATGTAAAATATTGAAAACAACACGTTATTAATTTCTTGCGTTTGAAGCGAGAAAGAGACAGCTAGAAAACTGTTTATGTCTAAGTGGACAATTCGTAGAAATATTATTGACACAAATTAAATCGACAAAAACCGAGAACATTGATTATAAGTGGAAATTGAAATTACAAAAATTTTGAACTTCGTGAAAAATTCACAACTGAAAGTACCCAAAACAGACCAAACGAATTGAGTACAACTGTCATATTTCTGACTTCCTGATTTAAAACCGTGTGATTATTTTCTATGTTCAAAAGGAGTTTGAGATTTACATGGTTAACCAACATAAAAAAAATATAACAAAAAAAAATCAGAACAGTTAAATCTCTATATGATACATATTTCAGTTAATTTTGTTTACTCTGAATTATATTAGTGGATCTGACGATTCATTTCTTGCAATCGTTAATCATAACAAAAAGTGCACGTTCCAGAAACAAATAAAAACAGAAATCATCCCGATCTTTGAATCTCGTCTGATGAAGTATAAATGAAAACACAGAGTACTGTACGAAATTACTAACACATATAAATTCTAGAATGACATATATTTAAGCTTAAACTTATATGGGTAAGTACATTTATTGGTTTTTAAGCTGCCTGAGTTAAAACGATACGTATTTATACGTTGCAACATCGTCTCATATATAGTGAAAGGAAGTCATCTATATATATATATAAATAAAAATAAAGAATTTCGCAAGTTGCTTTTTCTTTTTGTTTTTTAGTTGTAATCTAATAGTTCGTTTCTATTTATGTTCTTTTTGTTGTTTGTTGAACTTCAGTATTCTGTTGTTTCGTTGTTTGTGTTTCTTTCGGTTTTTAATTTGTAACCTGAATTTGTTTTCCTCTCAACCGATTTATGACTACTGTTGCTTTTGTCATAAGTTCTGAATAAATTTTGCTTCATACGAGTAGACACAAAAGTTAGTCAGCAGAGGTGCACATTTAGTTCCCATTAGAATACTGACTGTCAGAAGAACTATCAATTCTCCAAACAATTATATTACTGTGGATTCATTATTATGCGTTGGATACCAGTTTTCGTGGATTTCATGAGAACATGTAAACCACGAAATTAAACATTCAATGAATATCAAATTTATCAAAGGTTTGTATGCATAATTCGGCAAAAATCACGAAATTAGATATCCACGACATGTAAGTTTTCTTAAATCCAGGAGAATTGGTTCCCACGAAATTGAATGAACACACAGTATTAATTGGAAAGTCGAATATTTTTAAAATATCACCTTCTTTGTAGTTTTTGATATTATTAGTATCATGAGTATGGTTCTTCACTACATAAGATCTATTATCCTCGATTTTGATTTTATAGAAATAAATCTGTTAAATGAGATGGTGAAGGTGATCTTTCAATTAAGAAAGCAAAATAAAAGTGTAAAGCGCAGAAATATGTAAGCTCTTCATGTTGCTGCAACATTACAGAGTTTGTGATTTGATATTGAGCTGTAAATCTTTGTTTTATTAGAATCAACATCTGATTGAAACCATTAGTTGAAATTTATTTCTTATTACAAATGTTCTGAGGGTCATCTTTCACTGTAGAAATATAACTTGTCAGGCAATCAACACTTTAAAAAGATTTAGATGATTCAGCAATGTATTGTTCATTATAAAGAGTTTGGTATTCAGTATATTGACGATATATTTTCTTCGTCTTCTTTGGAGTTTAAATGAATGAAAGGACATATTTGTGGTTTTGTATTAATTCTTACTTTTTAAAAGAAAGACGAAAGATATCAAAAAGACATTCAAACTCATATGTCGGACAACGATATTGGATAAATTAGAAAACAAAAGTTTTTAAGACAAAATTACAGCATAAAAACTAAAGAAAGTGTAACCCAAACCCAACAAAAAACTGGTAGTGTTTTCAGTTGCTCCGGAAAGGATAGTGGATACTGCTCCACATACGTTACACTTTAGTTGCTCATCTTAGGACTAATGTGGATTTATTTGGTTTCCTTGGTATCAATTTTTGTGGATTCGGTAAACATTGCATTTACGTGGATATTTAATTTCGTGGTTTTTGCAAAGTCTGCATACATGTAAAAGCCTTTAGAAAATTTGCATTCCGTTGATTATTTAAATTCGTGGTTCAACTTCAACCACGAAATCCACGAAAATTGATATCCTACAAATAGTAATGAATCCACAGTACCCGGTGTTAAGTGTAATTCAGTAGATTACATTTTTGAAAATGAGACGGGATTTCAGTTACGACGGTAGGAACATAACATCTGATGGGTTCAACTCTTCATTTTGAACCCTTGGTTAAATAGCTTCCTTGTCCGCAGCAATATTTAATTAAAGAAAATCATAAAGAACATTTCCTCTTTCATCTCTGCAACAAATGTTCCATACCGATCAACAAACTCTTGATTGCGTCTTTAAAATTTCCAAAGGGGCGATTTTAATGCCACCACTTGGTTCAAAAGCTTCCTAATGATCAGCAACACGCTATTAAAAAAATGATGATAGGAAATACCTGCCCTGAAACATCAACTGGTAGATATACACTCCGTATACAGGCGCTACTAGACAGTTCTCAAAGCTTTAATCATCTTATGTAGCGTTTATTTTGGTTATCAGCATTTTCCAAAAATCAATTTCAAGTTATAATTCAAGATATGGGGCAGAATTAACTTTATCTTTTGTATCCTACATCTTAAGTTTGATGGAATGGAGATAATATTTTGAGATAAATATCATTCATATAGCGAATAAAGAAGTAATATGATACTGCTTTCCTCTTTTCTTTCTCCCTAAGACGTTCTTGCATGACGTCCATCTCATTCCAATAAAGAATCAAAGCGTCAATAAGAGGAGAACAGTGGGTGTCTATGGGAATGCCGACATATATTTGTTTGAAATAGAATCATTTTGACAAAGTAAGTTAATCACTTCCTGAGACAAGATATTTGTTTCTACTTTGGCCATTATTCTTCGTGGAGCAAAGCATGACTGATCGTTCAATGTGTTTGGAATTGGGAATACTTGTGTAAAGTTTAGTACAATCAGATGTGTTCATACTTTTATAATATTAATGATTCTGGGACTGGTTTTTTTGTGTTTTGCTATAAATATGTAGGTTTTGTTCTTACAGTATCGGATTGTTGTTGTTCAGCAGAGATTTTAACATAATATTCAAACACAGGTAAAGAAACGTACGAATTTATCACACTGCAAATGGATGTATTACAATATCCAAAGGGCATCTTAGATATTAATCAAAATAATGCCAAGGTTTCTTCCGTTCTGTTGCCAAAGTTGTTATTCGTGAAAGAAGTTTTAAGCTGTAAATATAGATATAAAGTCATACTAACCTCGTATTTATTTCGATAATGTAAATGACATTACTGAACCAATGTTAACGAGTGCAGGTAATACACGGCAGACCATACACATTAAATTTCGAAATACTCAAAATATTAGCCCAACAATGAAACAAAATTGAGGAAGCTAGTTTATGCTCTTCCTTCGTCATGATTTGAACGTATGCTATTGAAATAGTTGGACTTCACTGCTTGCAATGTATCTTGTGCTCTAGACCACTCCAGTTCTCTACAACTGCATTAATTTTTTTCATACGAAGATCGTTGCCGTTTTTATTTCCAAATACAAAATGATACATTTCACATAACTATAATTCATATGCTCATCTCTTATCAACATTGAAAATAAAGCATAAAATAAAATATTGTCCAATCATAGGATTCATCGGAATGATTTCTCGCTAATTGTACGTCTTATTGATTCGAACGCACCTCGATAGCAGCCACCATATTTTGAGTACGCATATTTTTTCTCCAAACTAACTGATATATGAACTAAAGTGACACAAACTTGTCAACCAATGAAAGCTTGAGTATTTTAAACATCATGTCCAAGGAGGGATGAAAAATTTACCTAAATTAACTAAATATTTGAGTTTAAAAGGGACACATATCTGAATACCATTATATTGCGGTAACCAAAACAAAACAACAATGGCCGCCAAAATAACCCGATCTCAAATAAACACAGACGTAGAGAGCCTTGTTAAGTTTTACAATGTAACAGAAAAATATAAAAATAGCCAGAAATCTTCAAACGGAAAGATAATCCCTTTCGAATATATTGATAAATCATTCTACAAACAAAAAGGAAACTGTGCCAGCTTTATAACCTCAAATACAAGAATTCATGCTTGGATATCTGCTTTCGGAGATATTATTTACAACAAGAAAGGCAATGGTTATGATGTCACATGGATTGATAAGAAATCTGAAAATGAGAAAATTATTCAAACCGAATTTGTTGTATCTAATAAAGGAAGCTCAATAGACTCTGATGATGACTTTCTTTACAAAATCATCATATATCTTACAACTGGGAAAATTTTAATCCAAGGTAAAGATTGGGAATCATTTTGTGATAACAAATTTCAAACCTGTAAACAACTGGTCGATAATCTTATTAGCAAACTAGACAAAAAAGAAAATGACAACTGTGTAAGTGTCACCTCAAATGACACCAATACTTCAAATGACACCAATACTGACATGACTGAAGAAACTAATCCAAAAATACTTCTTTCCAGTCCATTAACAAATTCAGAGAAAGATAATGAAAATCATGAGACCGAAAATAAGGATAAAACACTGAATAAAAGTGAGAAACATGGTCCCGTTACAAATGCTACAAATAAAGATGAAAATAATATAAATTTACCAGAACCGGTTGATTCAAATGCAGTCCTAATGATTAACAACAGGTTAGACATTTTTGAAGAATCTTTAGTCAAAATCACTTCAACTCTGGCCAACACAATAGACATTTTAGGAATAAATCATACAGATACTCTGCAGGAACTTCGAAAAATCAAAAAATCAAAAGGTTCATCTGAGACACTCCAACCTGAAATAAAACTATTTGAAAATCAAATAAAAGAAAAAGATGATATGATTAGATCATTAAGAAAAGAAGTTCAACAACTTAATGAATTACAAGAGAGAAACCAAAAGAAGTATGCAAAAGAACTTGAAAACACAAAAACTGAACACCAAAATCAGATCAGTGTAATCAGAGAAGAAAAAATTCAATCAAACATTGAAACTGAGAAACTTTCCCTAAAACTTGAACAGATACAAAATGATAAAGACAACTTGAAAATGGCCTTCAAAGAGCGGATAGACGACAAAGACAAATCAATTCACAACCTTCAAGAAAGAATTCAGTCATTTCTGTATGATCGTGACGGAGAGCCATGGAAAAAACAAACACAAAGGGTATCTCAAGATAACAACTCTTCCTTCAACAATGATCAACAAGAAGAAAACTTGGCATCTAATCTTGATCTAACAGCTGAACCCCAAAACAGCTCTGACAGAATGTATCACACAACTGATGAGAACCAGAACTCAATCCAACAACATTTAGATTTAAACAAAAGTAATTCACAAAATAACAAGAATGATGGGGACATACCCTATACAACAACAAAATCTGCAGTCAATGGTGCATATTTGAATAATGCAAAACTCGATACTATTTTTTATCACGATTCTATTGGCCACAAGGTAGACATTAAAAGATTGTTAGCAGGCTCTGGACAATCAGGTCTCAAACAAACAACATACAGAATAGAAAACGTTATTGAAGTATTAGAGGATATTTCTTCCGCAAGATCAATTATTATACATGGCGGAATTAATGACATCAAAGTGAGAGATGATTCGGCTGAAGATATATTCCCTAGATATGAAGAAATGGTAAACAAAGCTTTAGGTAAAGCAAATAGTGTTGTGCTTTCTTTAGTTATCCCAACTAAATACACCTCGTTAAACAGAAAGAGTGGAGCATTGAATGCAATGATAAAGTTTAAATTTGCAACAACACCTAAACTACTGATATGTGAAAATAATAATTTCACAGCTGACAATGGAGATATTATGGAAAATTTGTACACTGACTCCATTCGTTTGTCTATATATCAAGGCACTGGGGTTCTTGCTGGAAATATAAGAAAAACCATGTTTCCACAAAGGCAATCAGAGACCAAGAGAGTGAGTCAGTCTGATCACAGTACAAACTATAGAGGACGTACCAAGTACAATTACAACCACAGATTCAGCAATACAGGCTACAATAAAAGTCACCAATACAAGGGTGATAACACTAGGAGACCATTGTATAACAATAATTGGTATACTCAAGATGATAAGACAGAACTTAACCATTACAGAAATGATAGTACAAGAAAATCATTTGATTACAACAATTCATACAATACTGATGGAGAAGTTAACTACTACAGAAATTATGACAACAGTACATCTCAATACAACCAATCAGACAGACATGAAATGGATAGAGACCTTAGCCAAAGTCAGATTTCTGACTTAGCGACCAGTATTGCATCTGCATTTGCAAATGTATTTAAATGTCATTAAATTCTTAATCATTGCACAAAAAGTGTGAAAACAATCATAATAGTTATTGTTAAAAAGAATGTTTTTTCCTTTTAACTTTAAGAAACTTGTGAATATATGCATGTTGATTTAGGCAAACTTGTGAATATATACATGTTGATTTAGGCCAGAGGGTCTTGTGTACTTTAAGTAAGGGAAAAAATACTTTAAAGTCCCATTTTCTTTTTACATTGATAGAAGAATTAAAAAGATGTAAATTCTAGATTTCTTAGTAAATTTATTTCATATTTTTGTTTTTCTCTCTTAGTCATTGATCTATTTGCTAGGTAAAGAGGGATAACTCTAGCTGTTTATTTTACAAGCTTTAATTTAAAATTCTATTATGAATAAAACAGTTCTAATTAATAACTATTACAAAATATACCTCATTGTGGTACAACAATGAACAATTGATACAATTTTAAAAGAATTATACATTTGCTAATTGCATTAGATAATTAGGTTAATGAGAACCCTATCCTTGTTCATGATGTTTGTTTATTTGTTTTGTAACTCAAAAATATGTGTATAACTGTGTCAAGGAATGTATCAATTACTTCATGTAATGTTAATGGTTTATTTAGAAAATTAAGTGGAGACAGGATATGTAAACTAGATGATGAAAATTTTAGTGATATAATGACATCTGATATTGTATGCTTATCAGAGACACATGCCTCCTCAAAGGATATTTTATTTTATAATGGATACAAATGTTTTACTAACTGCAGACAGTCTAAAACTAATAGAGTTTGGGGTGGTTTAGCCACTTTTATTAAAAAGGAAATTTTGCAAGGTGTTAAATTAATTGATAAAACAATGAGTGACATGATGTGGTTTAAACTTGACAAAAATTATTTTGGCTTTGAGAAAAATCTATTCATCTGCTCCATGTATATACCGCCCAGTAACTCATCATACACTATGCGAACTAATTGTGATAAACAATTATTTGAAAAACTAGAGCAAGATATTACCAAATTTTCTTTAGAGGGTAATATTGCTTTAATTGGTGATTTGAATGCCCATATCAATGCTAGTGAGTCTGATTATATTACAAATGAAATTGATGACAGTCTAGATGATTTTTTACCTATTAATTACATAGCAGATGCTGTGCTTAAATCAAGAAGTACTGAGATAACACAAAACACCAACAGTTATGGTAAACAATTAATAGAGTTATGCATTTCTGCTCAATTAAGAATTTTAAATGGAAGAACTTTAGGAGATTCCAAGGGAAAAATTACATTTTTTAATCATAATGGAACTTCTATTGATGACTACTGTATTTGCAGCTCCGGGTTCTTGCCAAGTATCATAAATTTTTCAATAAATAAATTTGACCCAACAGTATCAGATCATTGTCCAATAACAGTAAATATCATGTCTCAAATAAATAGGCAACCCCCAGAAAACTTAAAAACTCCTTTAAAGTGCATAAAATGGAGTAATGAATATGAAAATACATTTAAATTAAACTTATTAAAAACTGACTTCCAACCAATTATTTCTGAAATAGAAAACTTAGCAGAAATTCCTGTTCAAAATAACTTGTCCAGTGTAGAAGAAAAAATTAATGAAAATGTTTCTAATATATCATCTTTATTGTATAATGCTGCTTTTCTTGGTCCAAAACAATCCACGCTCAGGAATAACAAAAGTAAATTCCGAAAAGTTAAAAAACCCTACTATAATAATGAATGTGAAGCACAATTTAGAGCTTTAAAACACCATACTAGGAAATTGTGTAAAGAACCATGGAATAAGCAACTAAGATTAGAAGTTATGTCCAAAAAAAAGGTACTTAACAAATTAATAAGGAAAAACTATAGACAATTTAGAAATAAAATGCTGACAAAAATTTTGGAATCAAATAATTCTTCAGATGAGTTTTGGAAAACTGTTAAAACTTTAAAGAAAAAAGAATTGAATGATCCTAGTTCAAACATTCAAGCTAAAGAATGGTTTGAATACTTCAAAAATCTAATGAATACTACTCATGACAAAAATTCTGGTTTTAAATCATGTGATGATGATCAATTTTTGAATAATTGCAACAAAAAACTAAATGTTAGGATAACTGCAGAGGAAGTGCTTCTTGCTATGAAAGCCTTGAAAAATAAGAAAGCATGTGGTTCTGATGGAGTAACAAATGAAATGTTAAAAATATCTTGTACTATGAACGTCAACATGTATGTTAAATTATTTAACTTAATTCTTTTTACTGGCATATATCCTTCTAAATGGAGAGAAAATTATATTAAACCAGTATTCAAAGGAGGGTGTTTTAATAACCCCTCAAACTACAGAGGTATAGCACTTTCTAGCTGCTTAGGAAAATTTTTCACAAGAGTTTTGTATAACCGTTTAGAAAAGTATTCAGAAACTAATAATATTATTTGTCGTGAACAGATTGGATTCAAAAAAGGATGCAGAACTAGTGACCACATCCTAACTTTAAAAACTATTATTGATAAGGCTTTTAAATCAAACAAAAGAATATATGCATGTTTTATTGATTTTAAAAAAGCTTTTGACACTATAAATAGAGAAGCTCTGTTGCACAAACTTGCTGAATATAACATAAATGGACCATTCTTTAATATCCTTAAAGATATGTATAAAGAAGTTTTATTTGCAGTTAAAGTCACTGAAGGCGTTACTAATATGTTCCCTTCCTCAGTTGGAGTAAAACAAGGCTGCATTCTAAGTCCTACCTTATTTTCTTTTTATATAAATGATTTAACCTCAATGTTTGATAACACATGTGATCCTGTAACATTATATGACATAAAATTGTCTAGTCTTTTATATGCTGATGACTTAGTATTAATTTCCGAATCCTCAGAAGGTTTACAAAATTGTCTAAACAAGTTAAATACTTATTGTGAAAAATGGAACTTGACGGTCAATCTTGACAAGACAAAAACAATGATATTTAATAAAAGTGGTAAAAAACTTACAAAAGACCAGTTTGTATTGAATAATGAATTAATTGAATGTTGCACAGAATATAAATATTTAGGTATACTATTCAAGCCATCAGGAATTTTCACTAATGCTGTAAATCTCCTATGTAAAAAAGCTTCTAAGGCATTGTTTTGTATTAAAAAAATACTCTACTCAGATAAGATGGATGTTTCTTCCCATATGAAACTATTTAATTCTTGTGTTAGTCCAATATTACTGTATTGTAGTGAGATATGGTCGCTAAATATTGTGAAGAACACCAAAACTCTTGAATCTCAATATTTATCTATGGAATCAGTAAAACTCCAAATCAAATTTGCGAAAGGTCTTCTAAATGTTAATTCAAAGGCAGTAAATACAGCTGTATTAGCTGAATTGGGAATGTACCCTATTGGTATACAGGCCCTTAAGTCTTCTATAGGATTTTGGTTACATATTTTAAAGTCAAATGAAAATGAGTCTTTATTATATAATGTTTATAAAGCTAACAAGCAGTTAAATGATGGATTTGCTTCAAAAGTTAAAATGCTACTTTCAAAATTAAATTTCACTCATGTTTGGGAAAATCAATGTACCTTCTCTAAAAAACGATTACTATTAGCCGTCGTGAAGAAGCTCAATGAAAATTACATTATATTTTGGAAAAATTGTCTCTTTAATGATGAAAATTCAATAAATGGAAATAAACTAGACCTACAGAAAATTTAAAGTTAAGTATGAACTAGAAAAGTACCTTTAATTGAATTTAGATAAAAATGTTACAAAAAATTATGCTAAAATAAGAATAAGTAATAGTATGTTGGCTTTTGAACGTGGAAGATACAACAAAACAGCTCTAGAAAATAGAATATGTCCTTTATGCCATAAAGAGTTGGAAGATGAATTTCATTTCATCATTACATGTTCAGAAATTAATAAAACTAGGATCAAAATGTTTAATGAAATTTCTAATATTGTCCCCTGTTTTAATTCCATGAGTGAAGAAAATAAATTTGATTTTATATTTTCCTGCGAAGAATGTGATATTTTACTTATCATTGTTAACTACATAAGTGAAATGTATAATGAGAGAAACAATTATAATGTCAATATATGAACTGTGTAATGTATATTATAACATATTTTTTGATACATAAGCATAATATTTTAATACATAACTTTAAAGAGGAGGCATGCTGTCAAAAATAGTATTATAATTAATACTACTGATCTATGTTTTTGTTTTTCTTTCAATGCTACATGTTTGTAGTGTAACTGTTTATTGACTATCGTTTTGTAATTTTAATATGCCTGTTTGTTTGTTTTTTTGTTGTTGTGTATTTTAGTAACAATCCTATTGTTTGGATTTCAAACTAATAAAATTCTTATTCTTATTCTTATTCTTATTATTATTGATTGTAACCCTGACTCAAACTACGCCCTCTATATTTTGTCAAAACTTGATAAATTCGACATACGGTTTCGTCTGTTTTCCAGTAATAGGTTTTTTTTCACAGTTTTGATTATAATTGATATGTTTGTTCTCATCATATCGAGTAGTTGTTCAGCAGCGTCTTAGTAATTTATACAAATGTTTCCAAGGGTTCTTCCATTTTGTTGCAAAACATGTTATTCGTTAATTAAGTTATACGCTGTATATATAGAGATAAAGTCAGACTTAACTCGAATTTATATATACAAATGTTAATGATTTAACATCTACACACGCTTAAAACACGTGTCTGATGTCTATTCATAGATTCCACTTCCGTCACAACGTAACACTACGACAATTGAAATTACATTTTTTATATAGCGGATGTGGCCGAGTGGTCTAGAGCGCTGGACATGAGGCTAAGAGTTTGGTGCAGTAGTGTAACAAAGTTGTGACTTCGAATTCCGCTGAGGGACGGACAAAAATTTGTCAGCAGAAAATCTAACTCAGTTTTCAGACTTATATAAATAATTATATTAACTATGCATCTCTATCGCTCTTATACATAGCGGACGTGGTAGAACTGTCTAGAGCGCTGGACAATAGGCTAGGCAATTGGTGATATAGTGTATAAAAGGTGCGAGTTCGAATCCCGCTGAGGGACGGACAAACATTTGTCAGCAGAAAATCTAACTCTAACACTGTTTGGTGTAATTGTCAGACTTATATATATACATTGGTTAACAATTGAGGTAGAAAATGGCTGAAAACACATATAATATTCATAGTTACTCTGAATATAGTAACAACAATGTTCAATCTGCACTTTGCGTAAGCAAATGTTTGTTCTTTCTTCGTCAGGTTCTGAACTGATGCTATTGTGTATTGGAGCAACACTGTTTTCGCATTGTGTCCTGCTTTCCTGATCTCTCCGGTTGTCTACAACTGCATTAATTGTTTTATACGTAGATCTTTCCCTTTTTTATGATTTTGTGTATCAAAATGTTACAAAAATATAACATTTCTCATCTCTTATATATTCAATGATATTTGTAAATTGAATTAAAACGATAATGTCCAATAATGTAATTCTAACCCTGCTTTAAACTAAGCACTCTAGAAATTATCAAACCTTGATGAGGTTGACATATGGTTTGATCTGTCATCCAGTAATGAGATTGTTTTTGATAATATTGTTGTTAAGTAGATATTTAAATATAATATTCAAACACGGGTAAAGAAACGTCCACATTTTTTATCACGCTGTACACATGTGGAAACTACTATCCAACGGGCGTCTTTGTGATTAATCAAAAATGTTGTTAAGGGTTCTTCCGTTCAGATGTGGTTATTCGTCTAGGTAGTTCTAAGCTGTATATATAGATATCAAGTCATACTAACCTCGTACTTATATTGATAATGTTAATGACTTTACTGAACCAATGTATGTATGTATGTATGTATGTATGTATGTATGTATGTATGTATGTATGTATGTATGCATGCATATCATATTCATAATAACTCTAAATATCAGCACAACAATGATAAATCTGAAAAATTGTGGAAGCAAATTTATGTTCTTCCTTCGTTGGAATTTGAACTGATGCTAATGGGATATTTTGACAACACTGCTTGCTCTGTACAACGGCATTATTTGTTTCATATTTAGATGTTTGCCTTCTTATTAAGTGTAGCACAATTTTTTTTTCTCATTTCTTATCTAAATTAAGAACATAAAAAAGATAATGTCCAATCATTGGGAAATAATTGCTGGCTTATAATAAGTCATTATAATTATAACCCCTAATTAAACTACGAACTCTATAATTGAAAAATCTTGGTAAAATCAACATATAGTTTTGTCGGTTATTAGGAAATAAGACTATTTTTTTTTAGTTTTGATTTGAATGAGTAGGTTTTGTTATCGAAGTATCGGGTTATTGTTCAGCAGAAAATTTGATATAATATTCAAGCACAGGTTAAGAAACATCCAACTTTACCACTCTGTAAATGTATGTAAAACAATATCCAACGGGCGTCTTAGTGATGAAATCAAATGAAGTCAAGCGTTCTGTTGGAAAAATACGAATTCGTTAAGGAAGTTCTAACCTGTATAATTATAAAGTCGTATTTATAGTTTAATGTGAATGACTTTACTGAACCAATACATATAGGTATATACATATAAATTGGATCAGGAGTTAAGGTAATACACGATAGAAAACACATATCATATTCACAATTGCTCTAAATTTCCCCATACCAATGTTAAATTTACAAATTTGCGAAAGCAAATTATCTGTTCTTCTATCGTCAGGATTCGAACTGATGCTATTTAGATATTGGGACAGCATCATCTGCACTGTGTCTTGTGCTCTTGGGCAGTTAACTACAACTGCATTAATTGTTTCATACGTAGATCGTTGCCTTATAATTACTTGAATTAAAATATTACATTTTACATTTCAGAAGCTTTTTGGTTCTCTTATCAACATTGAAATGAAAGTAAAAAATGAAAAAAAATGCCCAATCATGGGTTTCATGAGAATAATTTTTCGCTAATTGTAGCTCTTTTTAATTCTAACCCTGAATTAAACTATGCACTCTATAATTTATCGAACCTGGATTTGGACTGATATATTGGGACAGCACAAGCTCCATCGTCTACTTAACTATTGACCATACGACCATCTGGAATCAACACCGATTCAGTTTTCGGTGACATTTTCATGTTAGCAGAATCTAGAGTTTACCACATTACATGTACATGATACATTTGGCATAATAATAAAATTGATCGAGATTAGATTAATTATCCTTTGTTCTAAATTTGCTTGAAATAATTGCAATGGCAGAGAAATAGCATATGTTCGGCTTAATTATATTACAATTTAACAAATGATTTAACCAATGAATATTATTGGACAGTGCACTTATATACAAACAACAGCTAACTAGCATTGTAAACAAAATTCATTTTAACGAAAATACCAAACTCCAAAGATAATTCTTAACAGAAAGTATTAAAGACGATAGCAACATCAAAAGCTCAAACACTTCAAACGAATGGATAACTACTCATTAATATTTTGTTTAATGAATAAAAATGCTGATTTTATGTTGCTTTCCTGATAACCAGGGTCCATTATAAAAGTGAATAGTTTCTTTTAATATTTAAATGCATAAACATGCTAGATTTATATTGCTTCGCTGACAACCAGGATTCGCTATAACAGTGAATCACATCGTTGTTGTCTTTAATATTAAAATACAGCTTTCATTATTCAAAATGTTATTTCACCACGATAATATTTTGATCACATTTTTTGTAATACGATTCGAAGTTATTGATTTTACGTTTTGATGTTACCATGCTAATCATGTTTCTATTTTTGACAATTTTCTGATATTTTATCTGACCTCTGATCCTTTCTCTACCTGTATTTGTTTACAGGGATATGTTGACATCCTTAATATGATCACGACTTTCACATGATATATATTACCGTTTAGGCTATTACAAATCATCAAATTTGACGTTGAACATTTACTTCTGACAATAACAAGTAACTGCCTGCAAGAACGTCGGAAAAACATATCTAATATACTTGTTGAATTCTCGAATTCCGTATTTTGATATATTGAATTTAAAAGTATTCTTTTTAGCATTGACAACGTTTCTGAAAGTTTTTATAAGCTTTTAGACAATTTTTGAACGATTAATTTAACTAGTAACGAATTCATAGTTTCGTCTAAATAACAGCGAAACAATTTTAGATATGTAAATTTGCGGAAGCAGATTTTTGGTCTTCCCTAGTTGGAACTCATGCTTATGATACATCGTAGTAGTAAATCGCCTTGCCCGGTGCACTGGATCCCTATACATCCTAGGCTCGACAAAAATCCAATTTCACCTTTCCTCGTCAGTTTTTATCAAGCGTTGTAACACAGTACATGGTATATAAGGCGTGACGATGAAATATACAGATCAGCTGAATTATTTATCTTAGAGGATCTTCCAAATTAATGTAGAATGCATATATATATAATTATAGATAAATAATGAAATAAGAACTAGGTAATAAATATGCAGTTTTTGAAAGAATAAAATCTGCAACTGTAAGTCTCGTCTTATCTCGTCTCACCAAATATAACATTTTTCATATATCAAACGAGGCTGCCTTTAACATGTTTAAAACATTCATTAAAACTAGTGAGCTCGTGGGATCAATTTAACTAATAAATATTTCTATACCTTAACATAAATTGCCATAGACACAATTCTTCCATAGATACAAAAAAAATATGTTTTAACGTCAAGCATGGCCTTTATAAATTTAATTCAAAAATATTATAATTTTTTGTTCAGTTTTATAAAGTATCTTAATTTAGGCAAGGTCCCTGTAAACCCAACGACCTTCCGAACTTATTGAAGATATTTTATTTATTAATTTGAACATACGTGTATCTCTGTATATTGATTTTATCCATATATCATACATAGTTATTTATAAATTAAAACATATCTCGTTATGAATTTTGTTACTGTCAATACCCTTACAGCTTTGTCGTGATATTGACACTTCTGTGTATTGCACACGGTTTTATTAATGTTATCTGACTGCTGATACTTGATCGATCGTTAGTTGCAAAACATTCAGGTCCAAGAAGTTCATACATGTTCAAAATTCTAATGGTCGTAGTATACACCTTTTTTTGTCATGTTCGTGTAAATAATGGTGTAAGCATGCAGAGTAATCTATGTAATGTTTTTTTATATTTTAACGGTTTTTTTGATAAAAAAAATAGCCGAACGAAAGCAAACGGATATCCAAACTTATACGTGAAAAATAAACAGACATGAATAAAAAAAAAGCCTTTTGCAACTGATTTTGATAGTTTTTCTTATGTTGTACTATTATACCACTGTCCCAGGTAAAGGGGAGGGTTGGGATCCCGCTAACATGTTTATAATATTTTTATATACATAATGCCGTTAGCTTTCTCGTTTGAATTGTTTTACAATGTCCTTTAGAGGCCTTTCATAACTGACTTTGCGGCATGGGCTTTGCTCATTGTTGAAGGCTGTACGGTAACCTTAAGTTGTAAATGTCTGTGTCATTCTAGTCTATTGTGGACAGTTGTTTCATTGACAATCATACCACATTTTCCTTTTTATGAGCACAAAAACACAAAATATAAAACAAATTGATCTGCATCACGACCAAAAACAAAAACTTTGGGTGATCTCATATGCATAGTAGGGTAGGCAGATCCTGTTTCACACCGGCCACCGGCCGTGTTGCTAATGTAAGTATAACTTTGGTAAGAATATCTCATTACAAATAAACATAAATGCAAGGCTTATCTGTATATATCCAATTCAATGCCTACGATCTTACTAATTTCTGTTCTTAATTAAACCGACACATTTTTTTAAGATTTTTGGTAAATGTAATATCTCATGAATTTACACCATTCGGCAAGGGTGATTTGGTACAAACGTATTGATTAACTTTGTTAGGTTTGTTTGACTTTTGTCGAAATTAAAATTATAAAGTTTATATATTTAGTAGTTTGAAAATTTACATTTTGCATAATTGTTTTTAGCAGGAATCAAAAAAGGAAACACAAGTCCTTGTTTTCTTCTCTCCCTTGCTACCTCGATGATTGCAACAGGATGAAAGCGACTTTAAAGAACTTATAAAT
Organism: Mytilus trossulus; assembly: GCF_036588685.1. Classification (NCBI taxonomy): domain Eukaryota; kingdom Metazoa; phylum Mollusca; class Bivalvia; order Mytilida; family Mytilidae; genus Mytilus; species Mytilus trossulus. The sequence goes on from NC_086386.1 coordinate 81,400,156, forward strand.
GTTTGACTTAACACGCATCATGTATGACCATACTAACCTAAATGTATATTCATATTGAAAAACAAGTATAGATACATCAATCAAAAATTATGTCTTTTTTATCTACGTATTTTTAATAGAAAAATGATTGGTGCAGGTGGCCATCTTCCGCATGCCTATCAGTTGGTTCAACCATTTAAATACTGCATGATTGCTTCAAAATTGTCAATACCTCGTTTTGAGAACTACAGGATAGCACGATGTCTAACATTAACCAGGTTTGTATTTTAGTGAACACATTTTGATAATGATCTTATTAGTTGCAGTGCATATATATGAATTGGATATTACAACACATGAATTAAAAAGGAGGTAATGATTTTTTATAATCCTCGGCTTTCAAAAAATCAGATTTGACGTTCCTAAAGTATATAATTCCAGAAGAGCGTTTAGGACGCATTGGATTCGCCGTTTCAGAATCTAGTACATTCTGGGTAATATTTTCAAAGGCGTACACCAAAAAGTTGTGATTTGTTCAAACCGTTCTAAACAATTGAAATCCATCTTATGACGTAAAGTTATTTTCATTTTGTTGTACGAACAATGAGATTACCCACAGTCCTTTAGATTCCGAAAAGGCGAATTACAAACGTGAAGTTTTCAAAACAGAACACCCGTTTCATTATATTAGAGGTATTACATTTTAATCAGTAACATGTTCAATCGTATCAATCGTTTTCTGTTAAGTTCATTAAAATAAATCTAACTAAATGGAAACCATTTCAGCTAGTAGTTGTGCGTCTTTGGTATTATGTATAATATACATGTATATAATAACACGCTATAACTTGACTCTGTAAACTCTACGATTTTGGTTGTAATAAACAGTTTTTTGTTTATTCTCCTCGACGTTGTAATCCGTGTACCTTTGATAACTATTGATCTGATCTTAAATGATAAGTCGCGATGAAGACGAAACGCGCGTCTGACGTAGCGAAATAAAAGCCTGGTACCTTTGCTAACCATTTGTAATTATTGATAGACAATAATGATTTTGTAACATTCCTCTTACAGTTTATAAAGATATTATTTTGTGCAGCAATTCTATATACAAGTGTCTTTTTTCTATAATGCATTTGTTGAAAACATGTATTTATATGTACCCATTGCTATGTAAAACACAGCCGCAGCATATATCGGCATGCATGTTTGTATTAATCAGTGCACACTTTTGAGCGTGTGCTGAGGGGTAAAGGTCGTTTGCAACGCATTTTACGAATAAAAACGGATGGAGGCGTTTGTCTCGTCCATTAAAAGTCCAGGAGCAATTTCCAAAGCAAAGTGTCGAAACAATCCCTCCTCGTGTATTAATTTTAAATACTTATTAATGCTTATTTTATGTTTACAGCTGTACAGGATAGTTCTCACGGTGGTATTCATAAGTGAAAGTGTATGTGTTGTCTTTCCCGGACAGAACCTGGGACAGATTACGGGACAGATACCAGGACAGATACCGGGACAGGCAATACCTGGCCCATTCATACCCGGACAGATACCGGGACCGGTATTACCTGGTCCATTCATTCCCAGACCGATTATACCTAGACAGGAATTTACAAGAAGAGATCAATTAGACCAACAGCAAGAACTTTTCCTTATTGAAGACACAGTCACTACAGGTAACTTTATGTTCAATTCATTCAAGTTACAAGTAGTTAATATGAAAATTAGAGTGGTACCCAAAACCTTGACAAAAATTAATTTTGTTCATTTCTTTTCGTGAAATTTTCACAAAAATATTTACTTTTTTTTTTTAAATGTGTTCAAAACTTATATAAGATTAGACGCAGAAATATTTTCATTGATACGGTGATGATAACAATAAAGAAAAAAGAATAAATAAGAGTTTAGATTTTAATTTAATAAACAGTAAAAGTTATATATATATAGCTAAGATTAAACTTTTGCGAATAATTTCAAATTATTATTGAATAAACTTTAACGCTTTCGTGCCCCGTTACATCTCCATACTGATCATAACCAGTGAACGGACCACTTTTATTTTGAAATGGTCCTTAATACGTTTGCTTGTGTTATTTATATCATCAATTGGTTTTTTTTTCAATTTCTGTAACCACTCCAGTGGATGGTCCTGGAATTGCCACAGGCGGATTTCCAACAGGAGGATTTCCATCAGGAGGATCTGCCTTGCCGTTTCTTCCTATTCCACTTTTGGCGCTTGGTGTACCAATGATGGCAATGGCGATGATGACAATGATGAATACTGTTACAGTAACTACTGTTGCGCCTGCAGCTATGTTAACTTCGCAAGTTACAGTACCAACACCTCCAGCAGTTGTACAACCAAGTAAGCAAAGTATACAGATCAACTTTCGACAAAACTACATTAGCTGTTGGCTAAACGCAATCCTATCGTGAATATATACAGCCCGCCATTCATAGACACCTACAAAATTCTCTTTATTTGTGTCTAAATGACATTATTTAAAAAAAACCCGACATTTTCAGATTGTAAAATATAAAAAAAGTTTTAACTACTATATGTATATGAACATGCAAATAATGTGTGTATCCTTTACCATTAACGGTTACTTTAATCATATTTTCACAACCCGTCCAATATCAATACTGTAAACCAACTTATTTTCTCGGATAAATTATTTTGCGTTTTATTCTTTTTCATCCCGTTTGTGGCTCTCTAATTTCGTGATTTTCATATTTACTTGATTTTCTTTGTCTGACATTCGTGACGATTAATTGTCGCTTTTTTTTTTTACCATGAAAGTCGCAAAAACAAATCGCTTGCAAACATAGGTTGATTTACAGTATTCTTCGGCTGTCTTCAGTTGCATCATTTGAGTAAATTACCTTGCATATATAAGTTTATCCTTGGTTCAACCATAAGGTGTAAATATTATCACGTGTTTTATGTTATAGAGTATAAAACTTATGAAACATGTGGTGTTTCGAACGAACAAAAATGGCGACGAAAACACATACTTTACGCTATAATTTGAAGTCACTTTTTTGTAAAAAGTTTGGTCCGGGGACATAGTTATCGACCTTTACTGTTCGTTGTCTATGAATAGAGTCCATAATGGAGACAGTGTATAACGTGCACATATCCAATGTACTTCTTCCGCGTTTATTTTGTTATGTTGTATGTCTCGATGACCAATCAGGGGATGAATTTTCATATTAAAAAAATTGAAGCATGAAGTTTTAGTCAAAGTAATGATTTGGTCCAACAATTTGTATGTTTGAACCTGTCAAATTGAATTACAGACCCCATGACATAAAATTATCCTTATTTTGAGTTAAAGCCAACAGACTCTTCTATAATTGTCCAAATAGTAGTACATTTCTCTGTAAAATATTCTTTTTCTTAAAAGCGGGCGCTTCTTTTTATAAAATATCATTTTATGTCTAATAAAAATTCATAATGACATAACTGTTATCGGACCTATACATGTACACTGTTCGGGGTGAATTGAGTAAATGTGGGTTCTGTACTTTGACAAATTCCCTTAATAACATCAGAGTATCTACTTAAAATTAAAGGATTTCCATCTTTATTCGATAGTAATTCTGTAAAAATGTAAAATTTAACGATATATGGCTGACATAAGCATTTTAAAGCAATTTTCATTTCTATACATGAAGAGCACTCGACTTTCTATCTGACAGGTTTCCAGGTTTATATATTTGCGTTTATAGGGTTTCTATCATCATATGTGAACTTTTAATCTATACCAAGTAGTTTATCACCGACAAAATGTTAACAATGTGTAATAATTATCCCCTATTCATAGGCATTATGTTTTCTGGTCTGTGCGTCAGTTCGGTCGTCCATTTGTTCGTTCGTTTGTCCGGCTGACCTGCTTTAGGTTAACGTTTTGTCGAGGTATTTTTTGATGAAGTTGAAGTCCAATCAACTTAAAACATAGTACACATGTTTCCTACAAAAGGATCTTTCTTATTTAAATGCCAAATTAGATATGTTACCCATGTTTCCGGTCCACTGATCATAGAAAGGGATATTGTGGATGGGACATCCGTGTACTATGGACATATTCTTGTTACGGAATTGATTTAACTGCATGTTTGAAGGAAGTGAAATGTAATGATCTGCACATAAAAGATGAAGTATATATATATATATGCATTATAAGTTATGAAAAATTGTCAATTATAGAGGAAAATTAAAATCAGCATCAGTATTTAGAAGTCCATTCACGCAAAAGAAAGTCGAATAAAAGACATTACACATACTTACTTCAAAGCAGAGTTTGCACTACTATGTGTTATTTATTTATTATTCATCTGTTATTTACGATATGTTTAACCTAAATCTACTTATTTGTAAATTAACCTATATTGTGTCATATTATTAGCGCCATGTGTTGCACAAAGCTGCCCTGCAGGATACCAGTTGTTAAATGACCAATCTGCTAGTTCGAATTGTTACTTCAATGGCAATGGTGTTTCTAGTAAATGGTATACTGCTCAGGTGAGTATTTATGATGTTGTTTCAGATTTGGTAATAATAATAAGTAGATATATGGTGTAATATTAAATATGTTTATATTAAAGTCATATGAAACGAGTGACTGTTGCAAACTAGTGTTTATCCAATTCTTGAACCAATGCATGTGTATATCATAAACTTGGTATTCTGTGCACGATTTTATAATTTTTTACGCAAATTTATCCTAAAATCGTCAACTTAAAACAAAAATTGCAGCTACTTAGTTGCCGTGTTTTGAAGCCGAAATTTACCGATTGTCCTTTTATAGTAAACTATCAACAAAAACATGGATATTGAGCACGTGTTTAACATGTGAAATCAGACAATTGTTTATTTAAATGACAGATCCATGTGTATTGCAATCACCGGATTTTTACGAGGAGGGTCACGCCAACGTCATTTTCAATACGGAAAAAATGTCAGCGAATTGCTTCCCGGAATCAAGCAATTCCAAAAAAGTAAACTTCTTCTAAATGTGGACAAATTAAAGAATTTCTTCAGAAAAAAGTATACGTACATCAGTTTTATAATGAAAACTAATTACTTGTCATATTTTTTTTAATTTAGGGGTTTCATATGACTTTAACCCTATTTAAAAAAATATGCAAAAAGGTACATGATTTTTCTTGTCTATAAAACGAATTGTAACACAATATAAGTGGACTTATAAAGCTATTAAATAACGAATGTTTAAGATAACTATCTTTATCAATGATTTGTACGATTTAACCGATTTTGCATGTTATGGTAAGTATTTGCAAAACACAGATTGTGAGACAAAATTGCCCACTCATAGCAGGTCGATAGCAAACGTTCTCTCGACCTCGTAGTTTTTTGTAAAAAAAAGAGCTAATAATCAAATATCAAATAACACAATTAAATCCATACACTAACAAATTTATCTTCTTTGAAACTCGGGTTGTTATGATTGGTTTAAACTGTTTTGATCCATATGTTTCTTTCAAATTAAATGTTCAGTAAATCGTGCATTTAAAACGACGGTCTTTTTTTATTCTGAGTAAACTTGGTTAATAAACAAATTGGTAATGTATAACACGAACTTTGACCGGGAAAGTTCGGATAACTTATACTTTATACATAGTAAGCAAATCATTTTTGGTTACATAGGAGAGGAGAAAGGTACTTTAGGGACATTCAAACATCGAAAAGTCGAAAAAAATACCAACAGATAAGTAATTGTTTACACAACAAAACAAGAAAACTTAAAGATAGATCAATACAAACTCCACCAAACATCTGTGGGTAATCTCTGTAAAGATAGATAAATACAAACCCCATCAAACATCTGTGGGTAATCTCTGTAAAGATAGATCAATACAAACCCCACTAAACATCTGTGGGTAATCTCTGTAAAGATAGATCACTACAAACCCCACCAAACATATTTGGGTAATCTCCGGAGAAGGGTACACAGACCATGCTCCACATGTGTCGACCGTCGTGATACGCAAATCCCAGTGTCAACCGTCGTGATACGTAAATCCCAGTGTCAACGCTTTAACATATCTACCGTATTATTGATTCAACTTTTCGAATCTTAAGAAATGATATAGTTGTTTATCTAATTGGAATATGATCGAACTATTGTTAAATGTAGAAAATCATATGTCTCATCTTACATTATTTCAGTTTAAATGTTTAGAGACACCAGGGGCCTCTCTTTGGAAGCCAAACAGTGAGGCAGAGGCTGAAGCTGTCAAATCGATTTTTAAAATTGGTAAGTATTTTTTGTTGTTGCTTAAGACAGTAGTACAGCGATATTAATCATACTCAATTGTATATTTGTTGACACCATGTTCCATTTACCCATATTCTGTAATTAAAAAGAAATCTTTGTGCAGGAAGTTAAAACCTTGATCAGTTAAATAAGACAATTTTGTTATACCTGATTTGATTAAAATGTGTTGACGTAAAAGATTGAGAGTAATGACTTTAGACGTAGGTCGCTCTTTCGTTACTTTTTTATTTTTATAAAGGGATGACGCATGTTCCTAACTTTTTAAAGTATATTGCTTTTCCAATACCACTCGTTTATTCCTTGTGATTTGTTGTTTTTTATCCATTCGAGAACCGAAGTTTTGTTATCAACAGCGACTGGCAGCAAGTTGAAAGCAACTAAGATATTCTTTTATTTTTGATTTTTGTCACAGTATTCGTTCGAGTTGGTATGTTTATCTGTTACGTTAAGAGATCGTTGCCATCTTTATCAAAAACGTCGATTTAAAAAAGTAGACTGATACAAAGAATTCGAACGTGTAAACGTAATTTTTTGAATTATTTCCGGGTCATATCAAAATTTAATTTTTAAATCTATTAAAGTATTGTTGGTTAAAAGTGAATTTGAAACAACTAAATGGTTGGAGATGCCAGAATTAAAGTTTTTCACGGGAAATTTTAGCTTTGTTAGTCATTGCATTCCAAAGTTTGTACCCGAAAACAAATGAATAGCATTACTGTTGTTTCTGGTGAAGTTCATAGTTTTATAGTTTATTTTAAGAAATAAGCAATTGTACCATACCATGAGTGTGACATTTGTGATACTATCATTTTAAGTAAAGATGGAAAAACACTAGGAGCAATTGGCAAGACTTTTCGAAAAGCATTTGGTTATTCATTTTGTATATACAATTAATAACAAATTTCCAAGAAATCAGCTAATACTCAAGTCTTTTGTCCATTTTGGGGGGTTACGTAATTGAACTCAACACAGTATAAAACAACACTTATGGTATCAGTGTTTCTACTCTTTCCTCCTTTTCATAAGGAACACTCAAACCCTAAATTTAAAAGTTAAGAATTTTTAAATACTTGAATATTTGAAATTAATATGATTAATATTTGAGATGAAATCAAAACCACTTATTGTGATCCGATAGGGGCGAATGTAAACCTTGATTTTTATAATAACTAAATTTATCAGTTGATAACTGAACAGAAGTTTCTTTTTATGTCACCATTGCAAGTCACTGGCTTCTAAACAGTTTATTAAAATTGAAAAAAAAATCAAAGAAACAAACGTTAAAGAATTGCAAACTAAAATCTCATGGGACATTAAAACATGATCATTTTGTGTTCAAATATAAATCCTCAGTAATATTAGACATATCTAGAATAATGGGTAGAAATGGTTGTCTTCAATTTCCTGAAAGGTCATATCTGTTGTACATATAACTTATACAACAGCATGTTGTACACATAACTTATACAACAGCATGCTGTACATATAACTTATAGAACAGAATGTTGTACGACTCGGATGAGTTACAATTAACACTTTCCACTTAAACCTTTTTTCAATAGCCTAAAATGAAACCCCTTCCAAAATAAACGACGAAAATTTAGGATTTCAAAAACTATTATTTCTTCAATGTTAGTTGTAAACACAAGGTAAAAGTAAAAGCGGTAGCCGAAAGAGGTTGGAGATACATAAATACGACAATGTGACAACTTACGTCATTGTATAATTTGTATATTTTCTATGACAAAATTATGTACATAGAAAAAATTGACAACATTATTTGTTATGTGCGTTTCAAAACCACTTGAATAAACATTATTCATGAAACACTTGTTTAAACGTTCTCTAATTACAGCAGACAACCAAGATATATGGACAGGTGCTTACAAGCCTTTCACTTCCGGATTTCAATATGTCTCAGACAATAGTGCATTTTCATTTACGAACCTCGCATTTGGAATGCAAGCAAGTAAATATCAATATAAAGATAAAGTGTATGTTAAACTGGTTTGTTATACATGTTATAGGTATGCTACCCACAATCATCCGATATTTTAACATTAATGAAGAATAAACATGATAAAGTCTACTATAACAAAGCAGATTGTCCTTCTAAGGTGAAAATTAACACGATGAAGAAAAGACGTCTACATATAAGTCAATTTACCAAAAATCATCAGTAAACTTTAAAAATAGAGCTATTTTCATTAAATGAAGACTTCTACCAAATGGTCGCTAGTCATAAGATACGGATTTGTATATTGATATTACATTGTATCAATGATTGCCTTTAAGACTTAATGAGTATCGCAGTGATAAGAACTCCCATTTTGGTATCTGATACACATAAAAATAAATTGAAAATGGAAATGGGGAATATGTCAAAGAGACAACAACCCAACCATAGAAAACAACAGCAGAAGGTCACCAACAGGTCTTCAATGTAGCTAGAAATTTCCGCTTCCGGAGGCGTCCTTCAGCTGGCCCCTAAACAAATATACACTTTAACTGTATTCAGATTATCCTGAATTCGCAATTAATTATCTCACAATTTATGCACTTCAAAATCCGCAATAAGAAATGCGTGCAATCATTTCTGAATTTATAGTATGACATCGAGAAAAAGTAATCTTTTATTTATTTATACATCTTAGCAGATACCAATGGACTACAATTATGCTCACATAGCTATGGTTCACTGCTTTTGTTAACCGTCAATATGATCGATAAGGTGATCAGTTGAATGGTTTAATACATGCTTTCCTTATCAACTACAACAATGACTAATGTGTGTCTCGATTGAATGCTTATTCTTTAATTAACTTTTGCCACTATAATATATTTGTACATTATTAAATATTTATGTTAAATTGAAACACGTTTTACATACAAATTTTAGCTGGGAATAAAAATAACGATTGTGTTAGTCTAAAAAAGATCACTGGGTCTGAAAAGGAAACGACTAAACCTGGTTGGCAGTGGAATGATAATGAGTGTAGCGATAGAATAAAATATGTTTGCGAATTTTCTAGGGTAAGTTTGCTAATTATCTTAAATTGGTAATTATTAAAGGATATCGAATATATGTTTGCATCTTACTAAAACAACTTCCCGCGACCCAGGATCATGTATGTTATAAAATCACACACTATAGTAGCCTGCGTTAGTATGTTTTTAATTGCCTTTTAAATGTTTTCAACACAGAGACGCATAGGTAGAAAAGGACATTGTAATGAGTTATGATATCTTACCTAAAAATGCTTTCAAAAGAGTCGGTTTTTTTTTAACTTTAATAGATGTGTATTATAAGTCGGGAAAATTGCAACGATACTATATATTATCAATAAATTGAAATTTGCTTGCATTTTGTCATACCTTTGAGATGTTTTTAGCTATAACATGTATATAATCATATTCAATCCACCATTGTCTGCATAAGAAAATGTCTGCACCAAGTCAGGAATATGACAGTTGTTATATTCGTTTGATTTTCCCATTTGATAAGGGAATTTTCGTTTTTATCTTTCCTCTCAGTTCAGTTTATTGTGATTAACTTCTTATATAATATTTATTCAATTAACTGACATGTCGGAAGTGGTAAATAACTGTCACATTCCTGATGTGGTATTGGCGTTTCCTAATGTAGACAATGATGGACTGAACCTGGTTGTAAAGCTTGATAAACCTCCCACTTGTTTGATTTAGTGTATATTGTAATGGACCAATGTCAAATTCATTTATTCCACAAATTGTTTTCGTATATAATGTGATATAATATAAAGATACATTGATAAACACAAATAAGACCAAAAAAAAAAAGAACTAACAACATGCGAAACAGTATAATATCACTTCTTGAACAGATAAGCTGTATTTTGCAAAACTTTAAGGAATTTTTTGTCCTCAATGCTCTTCAACTTCGTACTTAAAATTTTGGTTTTTTTTAAAATTCCAATGTAACTTATTAGTTTATTGTAGAAAAAAACGCGAGTCTGGTGCATATATAAAATCTCAATCATGGTATCTATGATGAGATGATTTCATTAAAATAAGAAACATAAACCCCAGATAAAACAAGGATGATATGAAGTGCTCTAAGAGGATAAGCAGTTCCTACTAAAACTGTGAGTTGTCATGATAAGGTATATTCTTAATGATTATGGTTATGTTTAGAAACATGATTACGTATTGTAGTACAATTGTATTTCATTTTGAGTACTGTAAACAAACTTTTTTTCGCGGATACAATATTTCGCGTTTAGCCCTTTCTAGCCCAAATCGCAGCGATTTAATTTCGCAGTTGTCACATGTACCCGAGATAATGAGGCAGTTTAACAAGTACTTTTGAATAATTATATATGATTTGTTTTATGTTATATATCTGCTTTTAATATGACTTAACTTTATTATGTTATTTTTTTTTTCAGAGAACTTGTCCATAAAAGAGTAATCGACTATTTCAATATGTCAATTTACGAATATTGCGGATGATTGCGGATATACAATGATAAATAAAAATCATCTTTGTTTAGTGTTTATTTTGCTTTGGCCCTAAACACTCATCCAGTTATTAATTAACTCTCACTTTTTCGTGTTTGGTTTTATGGCTATAAATTGAAGGATAGAAAAAATCAATAAGACACTTGTGTTCAGAAATTAAAACAAAACGAGTTCAATAATCTATTATATCAGAGAGACAATTTACCACATTATTACGCAAAGTCAATAAACTCCCGGATTAAAACTAACTTAACTTCAATAATCTGTCGATACCTATATCTATATATTGCCGGGTTATTTCACTTACTCTTAACAATGTCTTTAGACTTATTCTATTGAATGCTGGATATGCTGATTGATATATAAGTCTTTCAGTTAACTGCTAATGCTATCAGATCTGTACTTTGTTCCTGTCGTGTTTGTGTTCAGAAATAAAAAAAAATGGTCTATAAAAAGAACGACGCACTTTTCACCTGATATTTACCTCACCTAGCCCAAAATGGCCGAGTGAGTTTTTCTCAATATTTTGTGTGCGTCGTCCGTCATCGTCTGTTAACTTTGAAAAAATCTGTTCCTTTAAAACTATCAAACCAAAGTAAGCAAGACTAGACTACACTTATCATTGATGTATCTTTTTTAAAAATGTGTCCGAAATACCGCCTGCCAACCAATATGGCCGACCTGGCTAAAATAAAATAAAGGGTTAAATAGGTAGTTATGTTATATAGCGAAATTTGACAAGGCAGAAATGTTTAGAATGATTAAACATGTCAACTGTCTATATACCTCAAAACTGTCATGCAACTTCTCAAAGAGTAATTGGCTTTTGGTAATGATTTTTACAATTTATTGCGTTTTCTCCTTATATCTTTAATTTATAAAAGATAAACTAAGATGACGAACAAAGCAGTATTATATTTGTTTTACACCTGTAATTTCAGAACCTTTTATATCTCACTACGCGATGTGGTTTGGTGTATATGTGCAGTTGTTTACTTCTATGCCAGTTGGTCTTATTAGTAATCACACCACATCGTCTATTTTTTTTCAAATTGTCATATAATGTTGAACAAGGTTAGACCAGGCGCTTCAAAAAGCTACATATTTAGAGAAATCAATCGGGCAATATTATAACGAACAGCATTTTAAAATATATAACATAAACAGGCACTGATTAAACTAGCATTGCAGACTATCCTATATGGTTATACATATCTGAGAAAGGAGCCTGTAAATCGGTGGTTGTCGTTTGTTTATTTGTTACATATTTGTTTTCGTTAATTTTTTTTTGCATAAATAAATAAACTCATCATAGATACAATGTTCCAGGTCTCAATTTTGTATATGCGCCAGACGCGCAATTTGTCTACTAAAGACTCATCAGTGACGCTCGAATCTAAAAAAGTTTACAATTCAAAATAAAGTACGAAGTTGAAGAGCATTGAGGACCAAAATTCCTAAAAGTTATGCTAAATACAGCTAAGGTAATCTATGCCTGAGGTAGAATAGCCTTGTTCGTTAGTTTTCTTGTTTGAATTGTTTTGCGAGGCCTTTTATAGCTGACTATGCGGTATGTGCTTCACTCATTGTTGAAGGCCGTATAATGACCTCTAGTGGTTAATTTCTGTGTCATTTTGGTCTCTTGTGGAGAATTGTCTCATTGGAAATCATACCACATATTTTTTTATAAGCAATGAAACAACTCTATCACATGTGGTATTTTCTGTTTACCTTATTTTTTTGTTTTTAATTTTTAACTCTGTGTATTAAACATTAAAAGCAATTGAAAAAGAAAATTATACAAAGTCAAGATAAATATTATAATCCATTAAAATTTCTAAAAATGAAAAGCGGAATTGTTTTCAAAAATAGAAAAATAAAAACCTAAAACATACTTCTAAATGTTATTCATTGGAAATATATAGCACATGGATGTATAAAATTAGAAGACACGCAGAAGTCCAAGATAGTATTATCCCTGTTTATACAATGTCGAATTCCATTGAGACACATTATATTCCATCCTAGACAACACATAGACTGCAAACTTTAAAGTAAAAATTTATAATCATTACTAGGAAGCTTCAAGCAAGTCACTTAGTAGGAAATGTGTATCAACACAAGAAAACATAGATCCAATACCAGTACTCGGACTCTATCCATTGATTGATTGATTATTCGTTGCTTTACGCCGCATTACCACAAAAAGGCTATATTGCGGCGAGAGCTAATTCGAATAATGTTTACAATCGAACTCTATCCAAGTATATAAAATAATCAGAAAAAAAGATTGCTATGACTATGGTTGAACGCATTTATCCAATCGAACTAGACATAAAGAATACAACAGATACAATTAAATGTGCCTAATTACTTGACTTACATCTATAAATTGACAATGTGGGTCGGTTGAAAACAAAACTTTACGACAAAAGAGATGAATTCAGCTTCCTAATTGTTGACTTTCCATTGTATGTAGCAACGTTCCAGCAGGGCTTGCATACCGACTATACATCTCCTAATTGATATGATAGCCCCGCGCGTGTATTTTCTATCATGATTTCCTTGATCTACAGAAGCTGCTCACAAGGAAGCTTTTAAACCAAGAGTTCCAAAAAGTGAAATTGAAATTCTCCATGCGTAGATTTTACGGACACCAGCACGAGTTGGTTGACCGTTATGGAATGAACGTTTTACAGATGATATCGGATATGTTCCTGATGTGGTAACTACAATCCACTTTCCTTTTCACCAAGAATGTGACCTACCGAAACAGACTACTGTATAATCTCCCTGGTAAAACAGTTACTAATTTACAGGTTCCGTCTGAATGGTGTGAGTTGTGTAAGTTGTAAAAACAGCAGATAAATGTGCAATAAAAAATTTATTTCATATTAAAACAAAAGAAATCATCCCTTCGTTAATTTTTCGGACGCCATCTGCGATCTCCTTCTCTTTCATGAATGTAACCTAACGAATTAAACAATAACAAGCAAAACAAAGGAGTTAACAAAGAGTCACAAAACTAAGGGACATTTACATCAACAGTTATGTTTAATAAATAAGAAACAACACCAACACCACTAAAAACCGGGAGTGAAATCAGTTGTTCCCGATGGGTAAGCATTTCCTACACCGCATCTCCTGCTTCGTACGCGTACTTAGTTTATGTGTAGGATTTCCAGGTGTGTTATTTATCCCGAGTTCCTTAATCAGACAGTCAATGTAGTGTTCCTTGCAAAAAAAAAACAATATTATTTGAGGCTTTGTCAGCTTGAACTATTTAATCGGATTTGTAATAACATGACGGATGCTAAATACGGAGCAGGATCTGCTTATCCTTTTGGAGAACCTTATACCACCCTCAGTTTTGGTAAGTTTGTTGTTGCTTAGTATTTAATTGTCTATTTTGTGTCTTGTGTAGTATTATTTGTTAGCATTGGCAGTTGATCTCTTTTATTTATGACTTTGATTGTCCCTCTGGTATTTTCTGCTCCTCCTTTTTAAAGTATTGTACAATGTTGTATAAAAAGACATATTTTTTATCCAAACATTTTGTAATGCAATGAAATGCGTGCAGAATAACTTACCTACAACTGTAAAATTCAAAGGAAGATATATTTTTTCTACATTTTTGCTGGATTTGACGTACAACGATTTGCTGGTACAACACCATAAAAAAAAGCCTAACAGGAATAATGTATATACAGCACAAAGAGTCAGTTTTGTTAATTTTTGTCGTAGTTCTCCTCTTATATCTGATGTGTTTCTCTCAGTTTTAGTTTGTAACCCGGATTTGTTTTTTTTCTCAATCGATTTATGAATTTCGAACAGCGGTTTACTACTGTTGCCTTTATTTGTAAAAAGATAACAAACGTGTTCTGACAGCGAGACCATTAGTATTATGTCGGCAAATTTACACGTGGGTAAACCGTACACTCAAGAATGACACAAAGAAAGAGCGCATACTGTTCACCTCAACATTTTTATCTATAATGTCTCGAGCTTATATTTGTAGTTCGCAACGTGTCAATGTATGTTATTCAAATAAATGCTTTCAAACTAACTTATATAATAAATAAATCGTCGGCAATAATTTCACATATGCCATTAGTCGATATTATAATAATTTAAACTAATTTTGCATCGAACACAGAGAACATAAAACTAACACGATACCAAATCATCATCATCATCACATTCGTTGTTGTTAATATCGTCAGCGATAAAGATTGAAATATGACGACGATACATCAATACTGTACTCATCGATCACATATGGCACATTCATGCGTATTGTTTAAAATTTTGGTTGCAAACGTGGATTTTTATGGGTTCTATATGACTTTTGGATTATATTAAATCTCGGTCTATATCTGAAATTAGTTCTTACATAGTTCTTAATTAGTTCTTATATACTTTTGATTTTTAAACCCCGTCTGCTGGCATTGCCCGTGTGATATTTTAGGGTTGTTTGTATAATTATTGAACGACAAAAATATGTGACGTATATAGTTTTCTGACGTCGGACGCGCGAATCAATTAATATGTTTATAGATAGATGTTTTTGTGTTCTATTAAATTGTTCCTTTTAAAATTGTTACACGATGATGACTACTGTACCCATGTTTTGACTACATTATTTATAGTGTCTGTTTAGTTCACGCATCGTTGTAAATATGACGGAATTTGGTGAGACTGTCAACAAAGTGAGAGGTTTAGCGCTATAAAACCAGGTTCAATCCACCATTTTCTACATTTGAAAATGCCTGTAAGAAGTCAAGAATATGACAGTTCTTGTCAATTCGTTTTTGATGTTTTTTATCAATTGATTTTGGCATGTTAGAATTGACTTTTCGATTGGATTTTCCTCTGAGTTTAGTATTTTTGTGATATTCTATTGGCCTTATTGTAAGGAGGTTGGTGCCATCCCCTGTTTTGATGTATTTGACAAACCCCCAATCTTTACAAAAATATCCTTTTATAACTCTTAAACTAATAGTCTACAACAACAAAATTGTACAAAAAGAACATGTCCGACATCTGGGTAAAATACGTTGTTATTGAGAATAGATATGACAGCAATACCAGTGGATGTATTAGCCGTATTGTATAGCAGTTTCCATAAATAAACAAACCTAATCATAAATACCAGGTTTGAAGTTTTATATGTGCACCAGACGCGCGTTCCGTGTTTAAAAGACCAATAAGTGACACGACACTCGAATTAAAAAAATATGTCAAAAAGGTCAAATAAAGTACGATGTTAAAGAGCATTGAGGACCTCAAATTCATGAAAGGTTTTCCAAATATTCATGTCCAAAAATTGAAAACAAGTAAACATAAACACTTAATTAGCTGACGACAACAATCATATGATGTCCAGGAAGCGTAATATTTTTTGCGTTTCCATCCGAATTCGTCCCGAATTTACGATTCTCTATCTAAAATACTCACACCACATCTTCCTATATCTATACCAGATCAAAAAGAATGGTAATTACTTTTTGCACTTTCGTATCTTATCGCTGTCTGAGTTCAGACATTGGCAAAACTCAGCACTGTGTGAACGCCGCATTTAAGGGGTCGACTACAAATCATTGTCCAACCTTATCCTATTTATCTCTTATAAGACAAAGTTAAACATCGAAGCATGCTGAACGTTAGTTATAAGGCATGTTCAAACCAAAAAAGAATAATGAGATAGATAGATTGATTGACTTTGTCCCTTTTTGGGTTTTATAACTATTTTGAGCTGAACCTCACTGAAGAGTCTTACTACAGAATTTTAGGTTTTTGACGTATGTAATGCGTAACATACCTTAACATTTCAAAAAATGTTCATTGTTATCTCCCGTTGACCATTTTACTTGTAAATTAATCAAACAGAATATATTTTGACGTACGTAATACACCTTAACTTGGTCGTTGTAAAATTGTGATTGTCTCCCTTTTCCCATTAGGTTCAAATCTATTTAAAATAGCGTATTCCAAGAGCGAGAGTTAAGTACACTTGCCTAATATCTGAACAGACGTAACGAAAAAGCAAACTTTGGTCGTAGGGTACACAGGTATATTTTGAATGATATATAGTTAACAAAGATTCCTATTTTCGTAAAACAACTAATTAGCCATGGCGTTGTCAGTTTGTTTTAGATTTACGAGTTTGACTGTCCCTTTGGTATCTTTCGTCCCTCTTTTGTGAATATATCGCGCCAGAAAGTATACGGGAAAATGAGTTTTTGAACATATTTGTTCTAAAAAGGAAAAAAGTTGATTAAACAATAAGGACATTGTACAAGTTCAGTAATTTAGGTAATATATACATGTAGGTTGTAGTTTCTTTATGATATTTAGGCATATTAAAATACCTTGATTATTTGAACGTTTTGGGTGTTATTCTATTTGATTGCCATTAACATGAGTAAGGGCTTTTGTTAATATTTGTAAGAATACCAAACATATTTTTTTTGTCTTATTGATAACTCCGCTTTTATTCACTTTTCAATGAATGATATGTGTCGTGTGTGCCACAATCAAAAAAACACTTTTACCTGGAAAATTCATTATGGCAAGTGAAAAATAAATATATCGCGGTGTGATAAATTTGCCATGTTTATAATCCCTCGAAGGACGCAGATTCACTAGTGCCCACAGGGGTGTTACAAACGGACGGACATACGGACCGACAGCGCAATTGAAGGGTACACCATTTTACTATTACCATTCGAAGCATCGCTGATGAAAGGTTATTACTTTGGGAAAAAATTCCAAACGACATGTAAGTTATCCAAGGCGAGATACGGTTCATCAAATGATGCAGAATGGGTTATAATAGCTCAACCGTGTACGTCAACGAGGCGTGACTTGATGCTAAGAATTTTGGACCCTTTGACGACAATCAGCGTATAATCTTAAGAAATTGACTATCACAGGCAATTTTGTGTTGGCGTAGCTGTCAATCAAAACAAAACATTACCATAACAGGTGAACCATGCCGAGTAGGGTTTTCGGAAATAGTAATCTTAATATTTTTGTCCTGTTGCATTGCCTTAAATATTTCAGCCAAATTAGAGGCATAAGCGACAATCAAAGCTGAATGAAGCAGCTTATTTGATTCGTTTAAAATTTCTGTCAGTAGCTATCAGACTATATCTGCTTCATGATAAAAGAGGGACGAAAGATACCAGAGAATCTGTCAACCTCATAGATTGAAAATAAACTGACAACGCCATGGCCTAAAACAAAAAGACAAACAGACAAATACTAGTACAGAAGACACAACATAGAAAACTAAAGACTACGCAACACGGATCCCACCAAAACCTGGGGTGATCTCAGGTGCTCCGGACGGGTACGCAGATCCTGCTCAACATGTGTCACCCGTCGTATTGCTTATGTTAGTACAAATCCGGTAAAAAGTCTAATTCGGTAGGTCACATTCTTGAAAAGGGAAGGGTATATAATCAAGACTACAACAATTTTGGTTAAATAGTAAAACCGTGGTTCCAAATTAGTAGATTAGTAACTGGGGCGGATCCAGAAATTTAAAAAAGAGGGTTCCAGAAAGAAAACAAATTGTGTCTCTTTTACCGCAATATTCACGTATTCTTTTTTTAATTTTCAAAAAAAGGTAGAATCCATTCACAGACCCTCACGCCTAGTACAGCCACTGAGTAGATTATTTGTAACTTTTTTATCCTTTGTTCTTTATGGTAAGCTTGCATGGTATGCAGGCAAACTACCGAAATTGATGCGCAGGATTCAATAATTGATGACCCTGACCTTTGCCTTTTTTAGTTGTTTTTTTAAGTTAAATTTCTTTTCTGATTCATAATTAAAAAGAAATAATGTATAAATAATATTTTATTATTGTTCAGTATACAACTCGTTTCCTAGATGTATCTAACTGTTATTGTGTTTCGAGTCATATAATCACGAGACAAACGTTTAAGTTATTAAACTTGTTTATTTTAAATTAAACTTGATGCGCAAAAATGTTTTTGAAGTGTAAAACTTGCCACCGGTTACCAATATTCAGACTGAAACGGCCAAATCGAACTGAAAAGTCTTAAACATGTTAAATGCCTGAGAAACAATTTTTTTTTTTAGATTTTTCATTTTTTTCAGTTCAATTTTAAAATCTTAGTCCGTGCTGTAATGTTTATCAGTTTAGTCTGTTTAAACTCACTCACCTCTCACCACTCACGAGTTGGTTTGAAAAAAAGAAAAGGGATCGGCCTTTTTTAATTTACCTCAAGGACTGTAATTTGAAAAATAATTTGAAAAGATTTTTAAATATTGACAATTCTATCTTGTTAGAACGAAGTAAAAACAAATTTTATTCTGCAACCATAGAAACATCTTGCTCTTCATCATTATCATTTATAAATTCAGCCCTTCTCTTTGCAAGTCCAACATATAATTCAACAATACACGAGAGTTCTCCTTTACACTTGTCAACCTGTCGTACTATGCATTTATCGACTTTTCAACATGTCGACTTGTCAATCTGTTAACTTTTTACCTTTACACTTGTCAACCTGTCGACCTATGCATTTTCATCGACTATTTAACATGTCGACCTGTCAACCTTCTAACCTTAAAACTTGTCAACCTTGAAGACCTTTATAAGGTCAACTTGTTAACCTTTCTAGTGTAAACCTGTCGACCTCTTACTCTGTCAACTTATGTACAAATATGACTAAGCCGATTTACCTCTTAATGTAAACCGATGGAACTACAGTACTGTTTATCATAATTGACCCGACCTTATGAGGTGTAGTCAGATAGTTGAACTGCTTTCTGTCACTTTGATAGAACGCCGATCATGCATACCTATTTGTATTCTGGTATAGCGATAATTCCCTCAGTCCCGAGAAGACGGAAGACGGATAAAAAGGAATGGAAAATGTTGACATTCAAATACCTCAAACGTTTGTGGTAAATTATTTTTCTGTAAATGTTTGTTTTTTCCGTTTTTTTGTAAACATTTTACTTTCGTTCAGCTAAATAAATGTCCATTGTTTTTGATAAGGATGCAACCAATTTATTTAAGGGGAGGGGGTGCATGGATAAACTTTTAAGGCGATTTCGAATGAGCTTATTTTGTCCAATTTTGCCTATAATTTTGTTTTTCGATTTTGTAAATACGCTTCCAAAATTGGTTTCATCATAAATTCGAGGGTCCTGCCTATTTATTTCAAATTTGATCTAGGCATCAATACAGAATAACCATATATTGTCTCGAAATATCAATGCTTAGAAACAGCCTCGCTTTCTGCCTGTTTCTAAGCCTTGTACAAATAAAATTGATATTTCGAGACAATATATAGTTATTCTGTATTTAATTTTTAATGAAGTCATCGATCATTTACATTTTTTTGGGGAAAAGGGGGAGGGGGGGACTCTGAAGTTGAAATTTTGTTTTAAAAGTTATCTTATGGGCAGAAATATCTTCAATTATAATTACCAGACCCTCCCCCCCCCCCCCCGAAAGTCGAATGGTCCGTGCCTGTTGCATGAATGTTATTTTAGAATTAAAACAATATTATAACTATCCGACTGAAATCTGAAATACAGAAACCGGCGAAGGGAGACAACCACAATTTATTGTATGTCTTATAAGTCCGATTAAGTGTAAGCCTAAGATTCTTGCGTTAACGTACGTAAGTTTCGTTTACAACATAAAATTCTCTAGTGAGACGAAACGGACGTCTGACGTATATAATTGTAAGCATATTCCTTTGACAACTATATTATCAATAGTATATCAAGTAAACAAGAAAAAATGGCAAAACGTATAACAGAGCACATTAAAAAATACACTATAGCAAAATAAAATGCACGGGAATTAGGGTGGACAAATGACATATCAAAGTGTATGCTTACCGACAAAAGCAAGAGTTTATAGATATCATGCATTAAAAAAAATATATACTATGAGATCTTTTATTTGGCTGTACAATCAGACGAACGTGTCATTGACTTAATTTGAGTTATAAGCAGTTTTCAATGCATCGAGGCTTACACAAAACAAATGTTTTAATATTCACCAATATTGCCTGTGTATTATACTCGATAAACTTATCATTGATATCAGCAATGAAATTGTGTATTTGCGTCAGACGTACTTTTCGTCTACAAAAGACTCACCAATTTCGCTCGAGCAAAAAAAAAAAAAGCAAAAAAAAGTACGAAGTTGAAGAGTATAGGAGCAAATATTCATTAAAGTTTTTTTCCAAATGCAGATACGGTAATCTATTTCTGATAACAAATAGTAGACAGTGAAGAACTGTTGAATTGGTTCACGTAGAAATAAGAAGATTGTATCAATTTAATTCAATGAGTAGCATTTATTAACGAGATGATTAGATCTTATATGGCTATATCATAGAAGAATTAAGACGTTTAAAGGCAGTTTCGTTACATACAGCTGTTAATTGTAAGTGTCAGTTGGTCATTTTGAGGGTTCTCCAGTTTGAAATCATACCATATTTTTTACTGTTGGAAAGTTTGCTATAGCTTGCTACTTTCCTTAGGCATCGGCCTCAAACTTATGTTGACAGATTATCGCAATTTATTCTGCTCCGAGATAAGTTAGTACTAGTACTAGTGTTTGAATTCTGATTCTTGGACGATTCTTTTAAAATTTTGAGTAACTACTCAGTTGACTGGAAAGATTACAGCTTGAATAAAAAAGAAATTAATGTTCACCGACGATTCAATTGCATTTAACTTCATTTTGAAAAGGAGTATCACAAACAAGACTTCGCGGATCTGCAATGCGCTGAAGAGAAAATCACAAGAAATCTACGCGAGATTGCGTTTTTATTCATGAAAATTTATGAATGAACATTTTCCGCTCTACTTTTACCTGTTTACTATGTACGTACGTACAGGTGGTAAAAGCCCGAGTGTATCGAAAAATCGTGAATGACTGATTAAAATGCGAGATGAAGGTGAAATTTTGACCAAGCCGTCGGATAATTGACAAGTGATAATAGTTTGTTATAACAAAACACATGTGATAGAATATGAAATACTCGATAATTATATGTCTAATGTCTCACGCCAAGGACGAGTAAAGGTAAATACCGGCTTTGATAAAAAATAAACATCGATTGGAAGGTTTTCATGCCAAAAATCATTTGAAAACTTTTAATTCCGTTATTTAAATACATTCCAATGTGGATATAAGGGCCTTCACTCGTTCAGCATGCTCAAATGGATCAAACTGACAGCAGAAAAACATTGACCCAACGTCAACTCTTCTTCAGTCTTCTTCCAATAATTTACATCATACCACCTCTGGTGTATTATCGAAAATTCGTATCATATAGCATCCGTATTAAAAGCAACCTAGTCAGCATCATTCTACTTCTTAGAATATCATGGCTCAGGGTATGAAGACAAGTACTGTAGAAATGATTAAGGTTCATGATGTGTACCCTTTGTCTAAAATGGCTGCATTTCCCCCCAAAATTTAGATAGATAACAGACAAACATTTGTATCTGGAAAAGTTTTAAGGCATAACATGCCCTATATATATATAGAAATTCAGTTGCTTTGTCATCCAAACCCAGATGCAATGATTACCGTAATATATAAAACGAATGGCTTACAACAAAAATTCTATGAATCTAGTGTGTAAAAACTTTTTATTCCTGTGGTCATACTGCTGTTATGCTCCACCGTATTGAGATTTATCCTTGTTCTTCTGTAAGTATGTACATTCTTCCCTTACTTATACGTACCTCTGTATATCCCAAAATTCGTTTCTGTTCTCTTACTTAAGATAACCTGAACCAAATTGTATGAAACTTATACGCAATGCTTATAACCACAATTCACAAGTCAAGCTCGAATTTTAGTTGCGTCACTTTTTATATTCAAGCGTTTTATGCTTCTTTACGAATAGAACAGTTGCTGGAAATTTTAGTTTCTGTTCTCTAACTTTAGTTTGTCTTTACCAAATGTTATGAAACTTTTACACAATTCTCATTACCACAAACACTGATCAAGTTTGAAATTTGGTGGCGATAGTTATATCGTGTTAGAGTTATATCCCTTTACATACATTGTATGTACAAATTGCGGAATATTTTCGTTTGAGTTATCTAACTTTTACACAATACTATAAAACCAAGATCAAGTTTAAATTATGGTGAAGTAATTTTTACTGCTCTAGGGTTGTGCCTTATTACAAATGGAACCAGACGCTCCACAGGGCACAGTTTTATACGACCGCAGAGGTGAAACCCTGAACAGTTAGGACAAGTATGGACAAAACATTCAAGCTTGATACAACTCTGAATTTGGATTGCGATCAAATTTTTGACATAATATATAGGTTTCTGACACAAAACAAATGTCAAGATCTTAGAAATCTATTGCACAATACTGTGGAATTAGAATGAATACACAATGCTTATTACCACATAACTCAGATCAAGTACACATTTTGGTAGCGTCACATTTACAGTTCTTGAGTTGTGACCCTTTATAACGTTGATGCTTGCGAGGGCATCATTTATGTCCCATGGACATGTTCCCCCTTTTTTTTTTTATAAAAGCCTTGAATATAGATCCACTTTCTTTACAGTTGTATTGATTTAACTTACTGTAACTGTCTTATTTATAAAAAAAAGGATGCAGTATTTTTGGCCAAGAAACAATGCTATAAAAAAGAGTTCAAAGAAGGAAAATGTATTAATAACTATAGGCCACAATAAGGTCGTCCATAATGAGAAATATGTGTACCATTTACGCATAGAAAGCTATAAGGCACCGATATGAAACATGTGGAACAATTCAAACAAAAAAACTTACGTGTTAAATTACTAAAAACAAATATGAAGGACCTAAACAAATAGAAAAATACTAATTCACAGGCCCTTGAAGTTGACATGGCATGGGTACGTAAAGATATTAACAGAGCTTTCTGCATGTATATTTCATTATTTCAGGTCTACAGTTTAAGGTTGCAATAGAAAATATCAAAAAAATTTACGATGAAAGGTGATTTTTGATAATTACTGACGAGACAATGGTTTCGTTTAAAACATCAAAGCTTTGATGAAATACATATTTCAAATAATACACGTCTATAACCTTTTTGGAATAATACACAGCTACAGTTGCAAACTTTCCAGAGGTGCTATCCAGCACTTTGATTGATAAAAAACTATGAGTTAATTTGTAATTTGATTAAAGAACAATGATTAAGAAGGAATTTGTGATTAAATGTTTTATCAGAAAAATAAGAAAAACGCTTTAGAAATCTAACGCTTTGTTTTGTAATGGAGTAAACAGCCAACATTGGGACTCTACGTGCTCTCTCTGCTATAAATGCAATAAGATGCAGGATGTTTGCGGAAACACCGCTAACGAAGATGTATCGATAAACATGCATACTGTCCTGAAGTACAAATGCTTGTATGAATAATGTCTAAAAGTACAAACACTGGTTTGTATATCTGAAGTGAATTTATCCATATATCATGTTCAGTTGATTTTTTATTACAACATGATGTGTTCATTGGAATATATACCACATTGCTAGCATAAGTTCGATCGTAATACTACTATGTGGTTGCTTAAAAGTTGCGAATACCTAGATGGTCGTATAAGTGAGAGGTTTAGTGCTATAAAACAAGATTCAATCCACCATTTTCTACACTTGAAAACGCCTGTACCAAGTCAGGATTATAACATTTATTTGTCATTCGTTTGACGTGTTTTGTCATTTGAATTTGTCATGTGATTAAGGACTTTCCGATTGAATTTTCCACGGAGTTCAGTATTTTTGTGATTTTACTTTTTTACTGCATTGCCAGATGACTATATATAATCAGGTTTGTAGTTTAATGTATTACTTAAACGACATTGTTCAATCCTTTGAATATTTTTTGTTTATTTGTATTAATTTTGTTTGACCATCAAATAACTACAATATGGTATTTCCTATGTGTTGACCGTACTACCTATGGAGTGTATTAATAGGTAACGCGGGGTAACTATATTATATAACTTATTGTGAAATGTTTTGGTAAATAATAAATGATAGCTTATGTTTGACTATGTTGCCTCTTTTGGTTATTTTGATTGTAATAAACAATTTGGGCGATTGTTAGAAAATATCATTTTATTTATATATTCAATAATTATCTGAATATATTAAGATGAGGTAAGATGGCCACTAGGACAAATCTACACAAGAGATCAAATGCACGTTTTACCTTTTACAGTATAATGGATCAGATGTCTACACATTAGTGTATTAACTGATACAATAACGTTAATATTCTACCGCTTTAACATTGGATCATAACGATGGATGAGTGTGTGTTTGTGTCCATATAAACGGATTTTCTGAAACTAAAAGATGTCCATCATAAACCCATGCGTGCAAACTAGCGACACCTTAACCAGTGTGTGTGATTATATATTAATATATTTTTATTTAAAAAATACCAGCAGCTAATCAAGAATATGACATTTTTTATTCATTCGTTTGATTTGTTTGAGCTTTTAATTTTTCTACTTGCTTAGGTACGTCCGGTTGAAGTGTTCCTCGGAGTACGTTGTTGTTTTTACTATACTTTTTATTTCCAATTGATATTTCAGCTTATTCTTCTTTTTTTATATAGCAATAAGAAGATAATGTATGAGTGCCAATGAGACAACTCTCCGTCCAAGTTACAATTTATAAAAATAAACCAGTATAGGTCAAAGTACGGTATTTTACACGGAGCCTTGTCTCGAACCCAACAGCAATCTTTAAACGGACCACGATAGTACTGATGTAATATTATCGGATTAATGACTTAGGACACCTTTTAATGGTACAAAACCTTCACCCACCCTTATCTTCCAGAAAAACAGTGTAACATCACAACATAGAAAGACGCACTATAAAAAATCAGTTGAATCGGCTTAATCCAATCAAAAGACGTATTAAACGCAATTGAACTCAACTGAACGAATGCATTTGATATATGATACCATGTAAACACAAAATCAATTAAATAAGGGATGAATAATGAAAGTGATAGCATTATACCGCTAAGAAATGTTAAACAATTTCAAATAAAAGCAATAAGCTTTAACAATTTATTTGTTGTTTCTGTACGATTTGAAAGCAAGGTTATATTCACTTTTACCTTAAGATTTTTTTTATATATGTAAGACTCTAAAGTGCGATGGTACTCTAAAGTGCGATGGTCACGCTAAAGTGCGATGGTCTACGCTAAAGTGCGATGGTGTAAGTCGCTAAAGTGCGATTGTTGTTTGTTTTTAAGTGTAAAAAGATGACACGCTAAAGTGCGATGGCATGACACGCTAAAGTGCGATGGTCTATGACAAGGTAAAGTGCAATTGTTTATGACACGCTAAAGTGCGATGGCATGATACGCTAAAGTGCGATGGTGTTTGTCACGCTAAAGTACGATGGTATAACACGCTAAAGTGCGATGGTATGAAATGATAAAGTTTTATGGTAGCACATTTGCACCGCTTACAATCAAGTATGTAACGGAAATTGGGTTAATGCAATGGTTATTTTTAGTGTTTTTGAAAGTCATTTTTTTGTTGTTGTATTATTTGTAAATTATGCCGTTGGTTTTCTCTTTCAAACTGTTTTACACTATTCATTGTGTTTCTAAATAGCCTGGTTCAATGTGCTCCATGTTGAAGGTTATAAAAAAAATATTTGCATACAGCAAAAATATTTGGTCTTTGGTAAATAGTTGTTTTGTTTACAAGTTTTTGTTATGTATTTAAATAAGACTGTTTCAATTATTTTCCGCTGGTTGTTGATAACTCTCGGTTGTATAAGATTACTTTTTGCAGGGTTATTTATACGGTAACCTATAGTTAATAAAAAACATATTTTATTTTGTAAAGAGCCATATTGTCTCATTGGCATTCATTTTATAATACAGCACCTGTAGGTTTTTCTGTTACTGGTTGGATGTCGAGTATTTATTTATTTCCCGTAATTGTCTCATTGTCAATCAAAATATGATGTTACAAGTTGTGTTGATAAGTTACTGTCTTGTTGGCGAAAATCAATATATTAAACAAATGTACTTTTACATTTAAAACCTGTGACTTTGATGTAAAGTTATATCATTGGCACTCATATCAATCTTTTTTTTAACTCTATTTAATAAAATATAATTAATTAATTTCAAAGTGAAAAGTAGACTTTATTTGGCACAACTTTTAAAATGACATGGAATTCATAAAATAAATATCTAAATCAAATTCGGACGAATCAAATATTTTGAAACTTGGTGAATTTTGCCATTTTCAAGCTCCTTTTATGGTATACACCTTCCCTTTACTGTCATCATTTTCAATATTCATAACAAGTCCTTTCTTCCAATAGCCGGACAGAAAAACGTTTGTACCCGCGGACAAAGCTGAATTTGGTTTGAAGTCTATAACTGCATTAACTGCGGGATGAAAAGTTTGCATTTCTGTAAGTTTGGATACTTTTTTAGGGAACAACTCTTCCGGATACAAGCTACTGTCCCATTCTTCACGATTCTAAAAAGCGTAAAAATAAAGTTACAATAAAATCAAACCAAGTAATGAAAGTAACAAATGTAACAAAGGAGTAGGTCCGGTAAGAACCGATTTTGGCCTCAAATTTAAGGTTCATCTTACGAAAGATTTTGACCACTTTTTAAACACTTAAGTGATTGATTGATTGTTGGTTGCTTTACGCCGTAAACACTTAAGTGTCTAATTCATTTGAATCAATAAGTTTATGTGAAACATGTGAAAGATTTTAACTGATTTTGTTATTTAAAACGACCCGATTCAAGCTCAAATATGAAAAATCTACCAAATATGCCAAAAAGGGGTCTTACTGGGCCTACTCCTTTAAAGAGTTCAAGACGTGATTATTAATTAAGCAAAGTCCTTAATAAACATGATAAAGGAACATTATTTTTTTTATTTTTTTAGTTTAAAAATTTAAAATAATTTTACTATAACATTTAAAAGTACGTTCACAAATGTGCGTAATGGAAACGACGGCGTTTCAGGCCTGCTATACCAGAATCAGTACGTTGTATACATTTTCTTGCATACAAGTCTTTATAATATGGGCTAACTTCTGACTGAAAGCAAATAAGAAAAGGTTTAAAAAACTAACTTAAAAGTGTTGATAATTTTCAAATTTGTACACAAAATAGGCCGTTGGTGTTTTCGTTTTTGTTTACATAAATTTGTTATTTAAAGACATTCAGTTATACATAGCTAATCAATATGTATAAGTTTTGCTTTTTTTCAACGGCCGTACAGTGACAAATATTTGTAAACTTCTTTGATCAGTTAGTCTTTGTTAGATAGTTGTCATAACATGATGAATATTAAACTACATCTTCTTATTTTTACATTTTCACTTTTTAAAACAAAAATATAATAGTTCAGTAATGTTAGTGCATTTTCAGATACATTAACATGTATATGATGATAAACAAAATAACAGAGATGACATCTATATAACGTTTAGTACGCAGAAATAACTACGGATTTACATTTGTATAAAGAGTTTTACTCATAAAGCCGCAACTATTACCATGCAATAAAATAAAAGTACATTATGTTTAAAAATACCATTGAAGTTGAAAGTGTTAAGGCAATATTTTTATAAACTACTTTTTAGTGATAAAATTTACGTACTTGATGTAAACTTGTTTTGCGCATCATTTGAGAATTTGTGATATCTTGCAGTGGTTGAGACATTTGGAGTTGCTGTTGTGATGGTATCATTTCGTTCAATCTATTGTAAGTCTGTACAGTATTATTGACCTACAATGACAAAAATATTTTAATATTAAAATTGGGTATTCATTTTAAAAGTATAATGATATTTACAAAATGTTTTGGACAATTGAACTTTTTTTTAAATAAAAACGTAAAATGTTATCAAAATACTAAATGATCCTAAATGTAAACATATTAGTATAATAGTACTAACCTCAACATTTTCTACGCCATTTACGGACTCATTACTAGTTATAGTTGCATTTGCAGATATTGCCTAAAATGTAAAAAAAACCAACCAAACTTATAATTATTGACAAAGATGTATATTGTAATCAAATTATTAGCGACTCCACATAAATGTTATATTTTCCAACAATGTACATATTTTTTTTTTATCCAGCAATTAGCTGAGTATTGTACAAATAAAGGGTAGACATATATTTTTTTGCTTTATTTGTGCTTGTTCAAATGTCGATTTCTTTGAAACATTAGAGGCAATAATTTAGATTTAAATAATTTAAGATTACATAATTTAGTAATTATATATTTAGAGCTAATGATTTTGTAAATTAGTAATTTTTTACTTGTCGTTTGTTTACGTAAAAGCAAGGATTTGTATACAAATCCTTGGTAAAAGGTATTAAAATTGTGTTAAGAACGGCCTGTTTTTAAAAAGAAGTACACCAGTCCTGTAAATGAAAGGTAAAGGCAAAATATAATTGTATTTGTATTTATTTTTTAAATAAATAAGTGAAACTAAATTATCATTTATTAATGCAGTACAATAAAGTTTTTTTATGACTAACCTTGTGATTGGGGATGGTACGGACGACCATTAATTTTTCTTGTCTTAAACTCATCAATTACTGCACAAAGATCAGCATTATTAAATTCTTTGCCGTTATCAGTCTGGAGAATCCGAGGTGGGCCAAATATGTAGATGAATTTCAGAAGCAATTCCGACACTTCTTTTGCCGTCTTCTGTTTAAGATGTCCACCAAAGGCAAAGCGGCTGTAACAGTCAACTATGTTGCATATATAATTATAACCTTTGCATGGGGGCATTTTCTTCAGATCCATTTGCCACCTACTATTTGAATAGGTAGCCGGTATAGGTCTTCTGGTTATTTGTGTTTTTGGTAGATCAACAGCTGCTAGGCATTGGGAACATTTTATATGTTGCTTGAACAGTAATCTTGTATTTTCCCGAACTACGGGAAAATAGGTCTTTCTAAGTGTTTCGTACACCGCGTCACTTTTACGGTGATCAATTTTATGGTTGGCATTAATTTCAGCTATCATTTGTTCTTTTGATAAAACTCTGCTGTGATTGTCTCCAATCTGAGTACTTCTGTGGTACAATGCACAGGTATCATCATCATAAAGAAAGTTGGCCAAATATTTTCTTATTTAGTTGCTCTTTTATTTTTTTAGCACCCCAGCTGTTTTCATCAAATTTCTTTTTACAAATTAAATTTACCTCTTCTAAAACCGACCAAAAGTGTTTCGGATTCGGATCATTTGTTTCTCTTTTCTTTCTTTTTTTGTCAAGAATAAATCCTTCATTTGGACACATATTTAGGTTTAACGGCAGCGGCACTCCATTTTTGTTTGTTTGTATAAACGGCTTATAACGTCATAATAATAGTTAACGTTCCGAACGTAAATACTTTCGCGAACAAATGCACTTTCGTGGAAAACGCACTTTAGCGTATTGAGGCATCGGACTTTAGCGTGTCCTACTTTATATGACATACCATCGTACTTTAGCGTATCTTACCAGCTTAGACCATCGCACTTTAGCGTGACCATCGCACTTTAGCGTCCCCATCGCACTTTAGAGTCCTACATATATATTTATGTTGTTCTTAAATGTTGCTAGCAACAACGTATACACGTAGGAACAACTAAGTCTTTGATATTTTTGTAAATTTTTTAACTCAGTGGTGAAGAGACAAAGACATAGTTCTTTTTCAACGAATAATGAGATAAGCAGGTGTTTATCCAAAACAATAAGAAATCTGGAACTCAGTAATCTACAAATATTTGGAATTAACACAATAATCTACAAATATCTGGAATTAACTCAATAATCTACAAATATCCGGAATCAACACAATAATCTACAAATGTCTGGAATTAACACAATACTCTACAAATATCTGGAAATAACTCAATAATCTACAAGTATCTGAAATTAACACAATAATTTACAAGTATCTGGAATTAACTCAATAATCTACAAGTATCTGGAATTAACTCAATAATCAACAAGTATCTGGAATTAACCAACTTTTGGTTACATATTCATCGTTTTATTCACGTTTTAAACTATACATGTTAGGTTTTGACAACGGGTTTCATAATTAAAATTAAGACTTAATTAGCAATTTTGTCTTCGATATTTTGTTTTAAAACCACCTTTGCATCTCTTATCTTACTTTCAAAATATTAAAGCACTTAAATGGCATTTTTTTTTGTATCCGAACAATTCTAGAGAGTCAGACTGAAATTCATAAATTTATACAAAGCTATATAAAATCTACAAGACATAATTATCTCTCTTTCTGAATATTACAATTCTTAACATTTCTCAAATCAAGGTATAAAAGCCTAAGAGAACGTCTTTATAGTCATCAACATTTGTTCATCGATAATCAGTAATAACCAAGTAGAAACATCAAACATATACCTAACATAATTGTAATATCAAAGAATGGCCCATAATTTCAATTCAATATCCATACCCCAAATAAGGCATTGGCAGATAGTTTCACGGCAAAATATCATCCTCTATATATATATGTATATAGCTAGAAGGAAAAACACATATTTCTATCTGCCTGTGAACAATACTGACTTTATCAAAACCTTTAGTATTTTATCTTCCATTGAATATATATTTCTCAACAATGCTTATCAATGTGTTTAATAAAACTATATTTAAAATTCAAATGATTTTATAAAATTTCGAATTCATATTTGCATCTGCAAAAGTTCAGATAAAGATAAAGAATGTTATTTACATAAATAAAAATAATAGTTCTTTTTGTGTTTATAAAAAACCTTTGTTTTCAAAACCGTTATAAATATTTACAAATTACACCAACCCTAAATCTTCAAATATTCTTTTTCAGAAAACTGAGACACAACTACATCTGTCGATCAGTTATTGATCCCCTAAATCTTCAAATATTATTTTTCAGAAAACTGAGACACAACTACATCTGTCGATCAGTTATTGATCAATAGAAAATATACACGGTAGTTAACAGTTTTACCTGTACACTAATTACTAGATTGCTAGAATGAAGTAATTACTATTTTGTAATACTTTTACAAAATGTTGACAACATTTATCAAACTGTATCATAATTATGATTTGATAAATTATATGTATTTGGATTTGATGTTATATTTGTTATTCTCATGGTGTTTTGTCTATTGCTTGTTGCGTTTCGGTTTTGTGTCGTTGTTCTCCTCTTATATTTAATGCGTTTCCCTCGGTTTTAGTTTGTTACCCCGATTTTGTTTTTTGTCCATGGATTTATGAGTTTTGAACAGCGGTATACTACTGTTGCCTTTATTTATATAAATGTTAAAATACATATTATTTATTTTTTTTAAATTTCCAATTCTATTTAATGTACAAATTTCGCTTCATTTGTTTAACTCTATACGAAGAGAGATAACTCACAAATTTCTAATGTAATTTCTGACGTGGTACACATAGTACGGCGAATTATGAAACCCAACAAATAACACCAATACTATACTTGTCAGATGCTCTTGAAAGGTAATTTAAAACATTAACGGTGTCCATTTTCCTGCACCAGATGCGCATTTCGACAATTCATGTCTCTTTATTGATGTTCGTGGCCAAAGTATTTGAAATCCAAAGCTTATATAAAAGATGAAGAGCCATAATCCAAAAGGTCTAAAAAGAATAGCCAAATCCGTGAAAGGAATCAGAGCTTTGCATGAGGGAGATACATTCCTTATTTTATAATAATTTCTAAATCCTGCTTAGCACATGACACCTATCATGTTTATCATTGTTATAGAAATTTTAATTCATTGATCAATTACTCGACCACGTTTTGTTGTAACATGACAATTCAGTTTGATTACGTCGACAAAGCCTATTCTATTTCAGATATATATTTTTTGGGGCCAAGTAATGGTGTTTTTTTAAAGGAAGTTGAATTATTTTAATTCCTTGTTGTGCTACAATACATTTTCAATTATTTATAATAAACTATATCTTTTTCTTCGTCAGAAAACGTTCCATTAAATCGTATGTGGCTATCATTATACTTCATTGGAGCAGTTTGTTTGATTTCTTTAAAATCAAGCAATATCTTATAATAACATTTGTTATTATTTCGTTTGTTTTGACCCTAAAAATCCATTGACTTCCATTACTTTTTTGTAAGATGTTAAAAGAAACGGGTTAATTTTTTTTTTGATAATAGTAAAATCATACATTAAACGATTAAACTACACACAATTTTTATTATTTAATGCACAAGCTTTGTGACAAGGTAAGACAAGGAGCTTTGATACACATACTGGTACAAACTTGGCAAGTTTTAAGTTTACGAGCAGGAATTGAACATGTCATTTGAAACACATAAATTGACAACACAAATATACATAACTATCTAAAATTAATAATATATCAGAAACAAGTTAGGTACTTACACACACAACTCTTTGCGGGAAGATTTTTTAACATAATTTAGAACTATTTTGAGTATAGGTATAACCCTATTATAAATCCAAAACACATAAGAAAAAACAATCAAACGAGTTTTCAAAATCCACTCTAGTAGATAAAAAAAAACCTTTATAACTAGTTTATTAGTTTTATAATGAAACGCATCAGAATACGATGATTAACAGGAGATATGAGAAAGTATATAGAGAAAAGTATTAAAAAAAAATTCCAAGCCTTTCTTTTACCCTCTGTTATTTTAGCTCCTGTTTAATACATCCACTTTGTTTTCTATAAATAATTAAGTGAGTTGTAACCTTGAACTTGATCATAGTCAAATACGCTCTTTAATACATAGAAGAACAATCTTATTTAAAGCATCGATAAGACACCGCATGGCACTGAATTTCCGGAAATTGAAAATCGTAAATTGTCTTGACACACGGGCTATGATGATACAACTTATCCTAGACCGACTGCAATTCTTCTAGTCTCGTGATATCGCTCCTGCATTAATTTTGAACCCTGCTGAAGGCAAACAGAGTTTGAAACCGTACAACGACATAATCATCTTATATAACTGAAACATTGCAGTGACGTCATTCCGTTGTTGTACTCGTTTTTTATTTCAGTGATTGGACAATCGTTTACCTGTGAGAAACCATTATGTTACCTTCAACTGTCAAATATGTTAAAGTATAGTCCTCCTCTTTCTAAAAAATATTGGACAGCTGAAGATAGCGGCATGGTTTCTTGTAGGTAAATGATAGTTTAATCACTGACAAAAAAATCGATTTGTTTTCTTCTTTTTTTGAAAATACAACCATTGTTATTAAAGTCAGCTTCCAAAACATTAATTTTGTCACTTTTTTAAAGGGTTTGTTGAGAAATAAAATCCCTTTCAAATTGACTT
This sequence comes from Mytilus trossulus, assembly GCF_036588685.1. Classification (NCBI taxonomy): domain Eukaryota; kingdom Metazoa; phylum Mollusca; class Bivalvia; order Mytilida; family Mytilidae; genus Mytilus; species Mytilus trossulus. The sequence continues at coordinate 81,434,358 of NC_086386.1, forward strand.
TAAAACTCCCAATACTTTAATCATAGCCATTGTTCTTATGTTGTCTCCTTTAGCACAGGACTCATTTAGCTGGTTGATAATGCTCGTTTTAAGTCTTGTTTTTGTTGCTTTGATGTCTTAACTTTTTCTATAGATATATCCTCATCCAGTTTTTTTTTTATCAAAATTGACATCTGGTGTTGCTCTTCTTCTTTCTTACATTTTTTTAGCTACAATTAAACTGAAGGTTTTGTTTTAGTAACGCCTCTAACAAATGATAAATCATGTCGCATAACAAGGATCATAAACAACCTAAACCTCACCCTCTCTACAAAGTCCAAATCTAGAACATGCTTCATGGACTAGGGGACAACATTTTATAGTTTTTAATAATTCAGGGTTTTCTTCCTAAATAAAATTAACGGTACCAATCTTCTTGCACCAAATGCGCATTTCGACAATACATGTCTCTTCAGTGATGCTCGTCGCAAAAATATTTGAAATCCAAAGCTTATATAAAAGGTGAAGAGCTACAATCCAAAAGGTAAAAAAAGTATAGCCAAATCCGTGAAAGGAATCAGAGCTTTGCATGAAGGAGATGCATTGTTTAATTCCTAAACATGCATGACATATTTGACACTGGTCATTAATCAAACAACAATCATTCAATCAATTAATGTAGATTTCGGCGGTGTTTTACAAATTGTTATATATTTTAAGGCTGACTTCACTTCTGAACGACGATGAATATAGGAAGCAGAATAAAGAAAGAAGTGATCGCACTGTGTTCGTAGTGATCATTTATGCTATAAAAGAAAATAAGAAAGATTTGTTTATTTTTTTCAAAAGGAAATCGAGAGACAAAACTATGTTTCGGTAACATTAAAAAAACCAAGGGACATCAAAACACAAATAAACGAGAAAAGAGCGACACAATCTTGCAGATAAAAAAACCCAGACCAGTCCAATAGTTTACAGAATGGACTGTTATCGGCTTATATCCTTTACATAAAAAATAATTTCTCTCATCAGAAACTTGTAAGACCTTGTCAGATAGTACAATCATTAATATTTATCATATATATGAAGAAGAAAAAAAATATGTGAGACTCATGTCTAGTTTCTAAATTAATGAAAGATATGAAAAAAAATAAGGAAAAAAATAGTCTTGAATTTAATGCGTCCGAACGATTCTCTTAATCAACTGTTATCAGGAACTCTAAAAGCCGTATACTCAAAAGTCTAAATTTGAAAGAACCGTAACAGAGCTACAGGAATGTGACCGATAAGGACATAAAACAATTGCAAATAATTTTTCAAAAAAGGTTGTGTAAGGAGGATTTGTCATATAAAATCATTAATCATTCATGTAAGAGGTTGAATTTATGCAAATGATGCTCTAAGACAAAAATCCCATGTTAATAAAATTAAATTTCTGCGATTAACGCTTTTACATTCAAAACAAAACTTTGAAAAGAAATATTCGACAATTTAGTGTGTGTTAAAACAGGGATAATCAAACGTTACACAACTTACCGGTAAGCAACAAAGCACATCAAATGTAAACAAAAATGAACCTGGAATATCAAATGTTATAGACATATGGTGTAATTGGAACAGATGATACGGATTGTATGAACAAAATCCTTACAAGAAGGATTTTGCATGTGATGAAACGTATAATGAAGATTACCTGTCATTGTTTTACCTTTTGGTATTTGGGTAACAGTCATGATTCCATTTATATTATGTTGGTTGAAAAGTCAAGTCAAACGTAATGTTTTCAAAGGCGTACCGCTTAACTTTCCGTAAGCTATTTGTTATTGAGATATGTAAACTTTCTTAATTTGATCTATACATGTACCCTGAACTCTGAGGATTAACAACCGTCGAGGCTAATTCAATATAATTATCAAAAATGAAACGTCAGCAATTGTAAACGTTTCATTTTGACAAGCAACAAGCTACGGATTGGAAATATGTTTCACAAAAAAAAGATATTTTGGAATGATTTGGGTTATTGTTAGATGCCTGTTTTTAAATTACATGTTTTTCCAGTTTTTGAATTTACGTTATTCTTTTTAAAGTTTAAAAAAAATCGAATTATATTTGTTTCAGTTGTGACAATTTTGATCACCTCATACTTTTTTTTTACAAATATAAAATGATACATTATGACTAACATATATTACTAATCCTGGCATATATTACCTTTGCCGTACTTTGCACAACCTATTGAAGTTATTGGTCCTCAATGATCTACAAATTTGCATTTGTTTTAGGCTTTCTATCTATATTGATCTGAGCGTCACTGATGAATTATGTAGATTACACACGTATGATATTATTAGTTTGGTACCTTTGATAAATAAAACCATCACTTGTTTGATGTCACTTCTGATAGACGTTTCCACCCAAGAGTTTGACCAGTTCAGAAGTCAGCACTACAATCTTGACATCAATATCAACTATATTGCCATTTTTAAAAATTTACTGTTTGCAAAAGTATGAATTATTCGACAAACTATGGATGTTCTTATCACAATTATATATTACCTTAGCCGTCTTCGGCACAACATTTTTTGGAATTTTGGTCCTAGATGCTTCTCAACTCTGAACCTTTTTTGGCTTTATAACGATTTTGATATGAGCATCACTGATGAGTCTTTTGAAGACAAAACGAGCGTCTGATGTATCAAATTATAAGCCTAGTAGCCTTGATAACAATTTTGTGTCTCTCGCCTTCCTTAACGAAGATTCGAATTATAAATATTAAAAACTGACTTGTCAACTGGCCTATTTTGCTTCTCTGACCAAATTCTATCTTTATTTACGCCATTTGGGTATATTCTGAGCATTTCTACGAAAACTAAAAAGTGATATGATATGCTAATATTGAATTGATGTATTATTTAAAGTTTTTTGGTTTTTAAGCTTTTTTTTAACTTTTATAATTTTTATACTTGATAGTGATAGAAAGTTTTAAATACATATAAGATGTTATGCAATGCGTGTAAATTAGACAACTCTCCATCCAAGTAAAAATGTGTTAAAGTAAACCATTCAACAAGAAATCTTAGCTCACCCCGGAAAGCAAACTATGAAGGGTCCCCAAAAAATACTAGACTAAGTGTTAAACTATTCAAACTGAAAAAGCAACGTTCTATTCTACATAAAAAGGAAAAACGAGAAACACACCAACAATGTACATGTAGGGGTAATGTTTAAAGTTAATATCACCTGTTCTCATCAGCAAAAATGAAACACATGTACCATTAATAATGTCTCATGAGTGAAAATGTAACACATGTACCATTAATAATGTCTCATGAGTGAAAATGTAACACATGTGCCATTAATAATGTCTTAAGATTGAAAATGTAACATATGTACCATTAGTATGTTTTCCTAGCACCTATGGCAGTTATAACAGGATGGTTCCAAAGAACGACTGAAAGTACTAGCCTAAACACGAAATATAAGTTCATCAATACAAACTTGATGTCTTGTTTACCTGTTAAGTTTTAGTAGTTAAATGACTGGTAAATACGGCAATTTGCGATATGACCATTCGTTCGTTCAACCCCTAAAACATGTTAAATATTTCATCACCGCTTCAATAATGTCATTACCTTCTGGAGGAACACGGGACATCAAGATGGCTGAATACTACAAGGTATGTATTATTACTTATTAATAAAAAGATATGTTCTAACAAATATATATAAGTAGGAGGTTGTCTAATCCGCGAATATTTGTGTGTTAATTGCACCTAGCATGTCTACGTTATTGAACTGTACAGTTATCGGCTGCCTCAGTAGTTTAAGGACTCACGTTATGATCTAAATGTTCTTATTGCGAAATATTCGGCTTCGAATATTTGTTATGAAGGTTAATCGAAAAAGGCGCTTTCGACGGATCAAATTTATTTGTCATGTTTTGGAATTGTTGTCAGATTTTCGGAATCCTGTGGTGTTATCCATATAAATGCCTTAAACAAATTTACCAATTAACACCCAGTTTTCTTTTTACATGTATAATTATAAGCCATCTGCAAAAGTTTTATACAATTTTAATTATTTTTTAATAGTTTTTGAGATCTGAAACTTGTCAATGATAACACTATGAAAAGTCAAGAGAAAACAGTTTCCCGCCAAAATTTCAATGGCTAATATCTCGTTACCAAGCCCATTGACCTTTATATTTTTTTGGGGCTCTTTTGGTTCCTTTATTAATCCCCTATCAGTATATACTAGTGTAATGAAAAGTTAATTATTTTGAAACTGAGTGTTTTTTTTTCTATATATTTAAAGAGCGTAATCTTTATATTGATCAGCTATTCATATTAGTTCTGGCTGTCATATGCACCTGTCATAGAACATGCGTAGCACAGATCTTTCCAGGACAAATACCTCTACAGATACCTGGACAAATATTTCCAGGACAGGTTATACCTGGACAAGATCAGGCAGAACAACAGCAGGATTTTTTCCTAATTGATGACAGTGGACCTACAGGTATTTTTTTTTTTTATTTTTCGCAATTTACAACATTGCATATTTGATACAAATGTCACTATAAAATAATTATGAAATGAAGATAAAAAGTGGTATGATTGCCAATAAGACAACTCTCCACAAAAGAAAATATTACACAGAAATTAACAACTATAGGTCACCGTGCGGTCTTCAACAGTGAGCAAAGCCTATACTGCATAGTCATGATAGTTCGTTATTTATATCATTTATATTACAAACGTTGGTATACGTCATGCCAAATGTTTCGTTTTTAAATAAAAATGTCTTCACTTAATTCTGTTCTATTTTTATAAGTTTTTTTTTAAATTATCATAGAATGTCTACGTATTTAGTTTATGCTTCTTAATACGTAAATGTTACGCCAATTTTTTTGATTTCTAATGAACCTGACCGCTATTTTTTTGTCTGTTTTTTTCTTCTATTATTTATTATAGAATTTTTACCTATCTAGTGTAATTTTCTGATTATGAATGTTATTTGTCAACATTTGATTAATATCACTTATCGAATGCGTAATCTATTGTGGGTGTATCACGATAATTCAGCCAAACAGAGTCTAGGTGACATCTCAACATATTATAAAAAGATCACGCAACATAATCCTAATCTCTATTAACCTTGTTATAAACAGGAATGTCAGAGAGTTATTGAAAAAAACATCTTTTCTAAATGCATTTTAAAAATTGTGATAGACTGGTAAAGAATCATTTCCCAATGCACGTATTGTGTTATAAGTAACAAAATGTTATGTATAGCAACTCAATCGATATTTTCACCGTCATTAAAGTTAAAAACTGGTAATAAATACTTCTTATCGTATTTACTGAAATCACTTTAGCAGATGAAGCTGGAATTGGGTCAGGATCAGCTTTGCAAACAGCTTTGCAATTGTTTCCACTAGCTCTTTTAACACTGGCTGTACCAATGATGGAAATGGCAAGGACGACTACTGCTACCATTGGGACAACTGTTGTTACAACAACTGTCCCAACAACACAAACAGCTACGCAAACAAGTTAGTATTGTAGGCATATTATAATTATTATAATTTGATGTAACGTGTGTCCTGATTGGCTGACGTCGTTTTGTCTAACATATCATAGACACAATTTTGTCATGTGACCATGACGTCATCAACGTTTTTCAATGATTTACGCCGGTTGAACATGGAGTTTAGTATTAAATTATAAGAAATATCTGTAATATTATTGGTTCAAAACAAATTCCACAGTTTCTGTAAATCATACTCTACATATTCTTCAAACGAAACATATCTTATACTTAAAATATGTAATATTGAAATTATATGCGCGTTATTCAGTGTGCACCACATTTTTTTATGTTATTTCTTCATAGACAGAAAAAAATATTACAGTCATTCCTTAAATATTAATCTCAATAATTCGTTTAGAGGAGATAATAAAAAGCATTCCTCTACGGCTGCAAAGTTAAAACTACTTATAATGTATAGTAAAAAAAGTCTTGAAAAACAATATGTAAAAATTCCGATTGTTTGAGTAGATTTAACATAAACATATCTAAATTTAATTCATATTTTTTTTCATTCTTTAAACTACAATGTACTTAAGGATTATGTACCCTTGTGCTGATACAATGCTAAACATATGGAAATTTTATAGAAAATCCACAGTCTTTAACCTTGTATTCTCATATTTGACTATTTGATGACTGATAGATATAGGATTATTGCATGCAGAGCTAGCATTGATTTCATTAAAACAAGTTTATTAATGTTGTCATTTGTTAAAACAAATAAAAATATGGACCAAATAGGGTGCGGTCGACTTAAGTGTCTCACCACGAGGTATTTTTGAATTTACAGGTTGGTTAGAACTTTTTGTGAAAAATAAACACTAGCACATCAAAGAAAAGCAAGCGAGTAATCTATGTTTCAAATTTTAAAACACAAATCTTTTACTTAAAGGCTGTGGATTTTCTATAAAAATCTCGGTTCATTTGCCGCAAAGTACTCTTTTACTGTAAAATGCAACGAAACAGTAAATAAAAATGCTTTGCATCAAGTTTATCTACAAAATTGCCTCTCTCTTTTATTCATTTTATCTTTGGTTTTGAAACAATTGAAGTTCGAAAAGTTCGTACAAAAATGGCTACAGAAGGGGTCATTAACCTTCACAGATAACAATATCGTTAACAAAAGTACTGTAGAAATAGTACTATGGCATATTACAACTATAATTATATTTTGCGACGAAGTCAGTATACTGTTTGTTTATTCATTATTTGAAAGAGACAACAAGAAATGGAACTCCAAGTCAATATCAAATATGGGATGTCAATACACACTTACAAAATCAAACGCTATTAATTAACGGAACAAGAAGAAAACAACTGTAAAAGACATGATTTGGTACAATCGTTTTTCTTATATAATAGGATAATTTTGAATCCAGCAGCGACTACTGTGTAGACAAGCATTACATGCATACATTTCATTCCACAAATAATTTAAACATTTAAAACAGATGCAAATTTAACGAACGTTTGTTAGCAGTCCTACTGTGACTTTAATGAATTGTATTGACCTTGCCAAATGGCGATATCATGCATTTATTTGTTTATTGTTTGCCTATTAGTAAAAATATAACTCATATTGTGTCATATAAAAAGCACCATGTGTACCAACAAGTTGCCCGGACGGATATATGTTGCTAACTGACCAAGCTGCCAGTCCGAATTGTTACCTCTTCAGTGGACTTGCTCAGGCAAAATGGTATGATGCAAAAGTGAGTAACTTTAATACTGTATCAGATTTAATTACGTTACCAAGAATTTCTTAGACTTTGTTGTCCTTTACAGAGACGTATGATCACTTTTGCAATTTATCAAATGTGGCTGTTTTGCTACGGTTTCGAGAAGGCGAAAAAATGAAAGTAACTCTATTACAAAAATGTTAACTAAACCATCTCTATTGATATTTAGTGTAATAAAAAAAATCCTGACCTTTTTCAGTATCATGATGTTCTTCAATGCCAAGACATTAAGAATTTAAAATCATCCCTTCATAAATGTTACGAACGCCATCACGAGTTAGTTGGCCGTTATAGAATATCCCTTTCAAATATGATATCGGATATCTTGGTTATATCGTAACTACAATCCCATTCCATTTTCACGATTATGATCTACTCAATTAGAATATTTATCGGGTTTGTAACAACTTTTATATGATGTGTTTTGTGTACTATCATTTGTCTGTGTGTCTTTTTTAATCATGGCGTTGTCAGTTTATGTTCGATCTATTAGTTTGACAGTCACTCTGAGTATATGTTGCCCCTCTTCTAAAATCATTCCCAGAACCTATACTATAAATGTTTAAAAAGTAAAGGCATATAATGCATGTATCGTTTGTAATATCAAACAATTATAAATGTCAATTCTGCATCTTTGCATCTTGTTTTAAAATTTAGAAGCAATGCACAATGAAGGGTGCCTACTTATGGAGGCCAAATAGTGAAATAGAAGCTAATGCTGTCAAGAATAAGTTCGAATTCGGTAAGTTATAAATAAAGTTGTAATTATTAATAGCTTGTATCGTTCTAATGAAAAAACATCAGTGACTAATACTTGAAAAAACATTTCTCAAAATTTGTCCCCCGTAAAATATTAAAAAAACCTTCACGAGGTTCAACTTCTATCAGAAGAATTACATGTATCAATTTAAGAATTGTGCATTCTGGATTATACTGTCATGCTATAAAATGATAACTATAAAGATGGAGACAGCTCTATCGACTTGAAGCTTAGTGTCTGAGGTCAGAGTTTTATCATCAAAACGAGGGTATCCTATCACCAGACAAGAGTAAAGAGTTGAGCTGTATCTGTTAAACATTTTACAAACTTGTAGACTTTTTAAACGAGTAGGGGCATTTGAATGTGATGTTGGCCCAATAATATTTTTGAAAAATATTTCAAAATTCGTACATACATGTAGTTTCAAATGATCAGGAAATGTACATAAATTTCAAATATTTATAATGCTATGACGTCACTTTAGCAACATTCCAGCAGCTCCTGCATACGGGTATACATGTATGTCTCGCAGTTGCTTTTATTTCCTATCATGATTTTCTTAAACTAGAGGCTCTAAAGAGTCTGTGTCTCTCACCTTGGTATATGTATAAACAGCACAAAAAAACAAAGGACACAAATTATAGACGAGAATAGAATTCATGATAATTTTTTTGTTTTGGTGATGATGATGTGTTTGTCAATCTCACTTTACTGAACATTCTTGCTGTTTACAATGTTCTCTATCTATACTAAACTTAGCTCAGAAGTATCAAAGGAAAACATTTGTTAAAAATTTACAAAAATTTACAAAATTTACGAAAAAAAAATAATATAAAGAGCAATAACTTCTTAAGGGGTCAATTGATCGTTTTGGTAAAGTTGACCTATTTGTAGATCTTACTTTGTTTTACATAATTGCTGTTTACAGTTTATCACTATCTAAGATAATATTGAAGATAATAACCAAAAACTGCAAATTTTTCTTAAAATTACCAATTCAGGGGCAGCAACCCTACCACAGGTTGCATGATTTGTCTTAGAATTTCAGGGCAGTTAGATCTTAATGAACAATTTTAATACCGTCAGATTTGCTCTAAATGCTTTGGTTTCCGATATATTTGTCAAAAACTGCATTTTACCCCTATGTGCTATTTTTAGCCATCTTGGTTGGTGGGCGGGGTCATCAGACACATTTTTACAACTATATACCCCAATAATGATTGTGGCCAAGTTTGGTTAAACTTGTAAAAGTAGTTTCAAAGGAGAAGATTTTTTTAAAGATTACTAAAATTTTAGAAAAAATGTTAAAAATTGACTATAAAGGGCAATAACTCCTTAAGTGGTCAGCTGACCATTTTGGTCATGTTGACTTATTTTTAGATCGTACTTTGCTGAACATTATTGCTGTCATCAGTTTATCTCTATCTATATAATTATTCAAAATAATAACCAAAAACTGCAAAATTTCCTTAAAATTACTAATTCAGGAGCAGCAACCCAACAACAGGTTGTCCAATTTGTTTTAAAATTACACGGCGGATAGATCTTGACCTGATAAACAATATAACACCTTGTCAGTTTTGCTCTAAATGCTGCTGTTTCAGAGATAGAAGCAAAAATCTACATTTTACCCCTATGTTCTATTTTCAGCCAATTCGGCCATCTTGAATGGTTGGCCGTGTCATAGGACACATATTTTAAACAAAATACCCCAATGATGATTGTGGCCAAGTTTTGTTAAATTTGGCCCAGTAGTTTCAAAAAAGAAGATTTTTGTAAAAGAACACTTAAGTTTTGAAAAATTGTTAAAAATTTACTATAAAGGGCAATAACTCCTTAAGGGGTCAAATGACAATTTTGGTTAAGACGACTTACAAATGTATTTGTAGATCGTACTTTGCTGAACATATTGCTGTTTATAGTTTATCCTTATCTGTAAGATCATTCAAAATAATAACCAAAAATGAAAATTTCCTTAAAATTACTTATTCAGGAGCAGCAACCCAACAGCAGGTTGTCTGATTTGTTTGAAAATGTCCGGGCAACTAGATCTTGATCTAATAAACAATTTTACTTCTTTCAAATTTGCTCTAAATGCTTTAGTTTTAGAGATACAAGCCAAAATCTACATTTTACCCCTATGTTCTATTTTTAGCCATGGCAGCCATTATCCTTAGTTGGCCGGGTCATCGGACAAATTTTTTAAACTAGATACCCTAATGATGATTGTGGCGAAGTGTGGTGAAAATTTATCGACGACGGACGCAGGACGCAGGACGACGGACGCAGGACGACGGACGCAGGACGACGGACGCAGGACGACGGACGCAGGAAGCAGGACGCGGGACGACGGACGACGGACGCAGGACGACTGACATAGGACGAAGGACGCAGAAAGCAGGACGCGGGACGACGGACGACGGACGCCGAGTGATGAAAAAGCCTATTTGTGAGCTAAATAGGGTTGATACTCACAAGGTAACAAAAGTTTCGTATAGTGAAGTTGAAATCATCCCTTCGAAAATTTTACGGACGCCATCACGAGTTGGTTGACCGTTAAGAAATAACTGTTTAAAAGATGATATAGTATATATCCTAACGTTGTAACTACAATCTCCTTACCTTTCATGAATGTGACCTACCGAATTAGACTTTTCACAGGATTTGTTATAACATGAGCAACACGACGGGTGCAACATATGAAATTAAAAATATCAATGATTAAAAATTTATACTTTAAGTTGGAAGAGCATTAGTTATCAACCAAAATTAAAAAAAAATATTGATAGGTCATGGAGCTCTTTGTCGAGATATTTGATATATAAAACATGGCGCGAAAAGGCTGACTCGGATTTTACCTTATATTTGTATTGGTATTATTTTGATCTTAAATTATAAGAATGAAAATCAACAATCTGCTATAAATTTGGAAAATCACCTTTTATGAGATATTAACTCTTGAATAAATAACAGAATGGGTGTTATGGGGCAAAACATTTCACCTTGCATTATATGGAAAAATAACAAGGAGCCCAGACATTACACAAATGCCAAAGCCTCACCTAAGTACATCCTTATGCGTATTCCTTGGGACTCTATTTGACAAGGTATGATCAGACTCAGACCAGAGTAGGGATTGAATTGAATAAAGCATATTCATATGATACTAATAATTATTCAATTCTTTTTTTAGGAACAAACGTAATATGGACTGGTGCAAGTAGTCCTACTCATGACGACAAGTTTGTTTTTGACGTAGAAAATGTTGCTCTTTCAATTTCAAGTCCCCCATTTGGCGAATGTAAGTTTGGTCTCTTCAAATAATTAAATTTAAAATTGGTATTTTAGATATTCCGCTAGTAATATTTAACGCATGATTCATCAGGTAAATAAGAAAGTTATGTGCGATTTACATCAAAGTTAGCATGGTGAGGATCACCAAACATAGCTATGGATATTGTCTTCTATAGTACAAATGAATTAAAATAGAGACGAAAGATCCCTAAATGGATTTCCAAACCTATCAGACGAGTACATACTGACAAGGTACCGCAAAGTTTAACACTAAAATTAGTATTGGGTATATATGGATCTATTCATTCCACCAGCCACCCAGTTATAACGACCAAAAATGAAAATATTTAAGGAATTACTGTTATATTTTTTCTGTCTATGAAAAAATAACATAAAAAATTTGGTGCACACTGAATTACCCGCGTAGCGGGTTATTTAACAGTTTGCACCACCTTTTTTATGTTATTTCGAATAGACAGAAAATATATTACAGTAATTTCTTATAATTTGATTCTTAATTCCATTCTTAACCGTAGAAAACCATGAAAAAACTTTGATGACGGTACGGTCACATAACTATATTATGTCTATGGGCTGATAACAAAATAACGTCAGCCAATCAGAAGACGCGTTACATCCAAAATTAAATTATTACAATATACGTCCTGTCGATCATCTTGTTAACCGTTATAGAAAAGGAAACAAAACTGTGATAGACATTTGTAGAATATCAAGATTATTAGATATGACCCTGACTATCACCTTGTTAACCGTTATAGAATAGGAAACCAAACTGTGATAGACATTTGTAGAATATCAAGATTATTAGATATGACCCCGACTATCACCTTGTTAACCGTTATAAAATAGGAAACCAAACTGTGATAGACATTTGTAGAATATTATCATTTATAGCTACTTTGGAGTCAAAGCCCTTAAGAAAAGGTTTTTACATCTTTGTGTTTTCCCAAAACCAGAACAGAAAAAATAAATATAATAAATATGAAAAACATGAGTCACATCAGTGCAAAAAATTATGAAATCTTAAAAGGCTATTACATTGGTATTTTTTAGACTCCTTACATCGTCGCAGGACGTCATAATTATTTGGAGTCAAGTGATCGCATGAGTCGACAAGCCAACATGTCAGTCAATGAAAAAAAATTAATTAGAAACCAACCTCCAGATTTATATTATATCAAGTAATGAAAAAAATATATATGTCAGACAGCATATACGAAAAACTTAATGACATTCTCTTGCTGGTATATTCAAACAAAAAGAAGAATAAATATATTAAAGGATGAACATAAGCAACAGACGTCTTTTAGTATGCAGATACTAGTCTCTTATATTGCATTCGACTTAAGGTGGAAGACCTTGGTTCAGGGAGATAACTCTTTACATCATTATTGTGTTTGTAAAAGTAAAGTTTCATCAACGTATTTTAAGCAGTTACATGAAACAGATTGGAAATAATTTATGAAACATAGAAGCTTAGAATATATTTATGAAAATGGTTGACAAAAACATACTGATGATTTTAAGAGTTATTTCCCTTAACCTAGGTCTACCTCCTTAAACAATAAGTTACACAACTCTAAATCCTTGTCACTATTTTTCGAAGTAAACCATTAAAGGTCAAAATAAGGCATTCGACAGGAGCATTGGTCGAAACCATACAGCAAGCCATACATACCCCAAACACGACTAGTGTAAAACTATACCTTATATGCTTGAATGTTCCTTTGATATCCTACAAAGTATCATTGATCATATTGGACCATTTAATTAACTATACTATCGTTAGCAGCATGACATCATATTAACAGAACGCTTTTTTTCGGTGAAGGTTCACATATAGTAAGGGAATGTTTGTTAGATGTCGAAGTTTTGTATCAATATTTTAGTAATCGACAATACAACCCTGATTAGTTGAGTAATCCGACGCCTCCTTTGAACACTGTCATTTACAACCGGTTTGATACATTTTCTTTCTTTTCAGTCAATAACTTTGAAAACGATGGTTGTGTTGAAATATCACTCAATGCAATGAATGTCTGGAAATGGGATGATGAAGAATGTCTCGATAACTATCGATATGTTTGCGAATTTCCTAGGGTTAGTATGAACATTTTTGTATAATCTACAAAAAAAAATGGTAAATTTAAGCAACCTAACATTTTACAAGTAAATTTATTTTAATACGCGTTAAAATACTTGATTATGATTGGTAATACATGTAATACGAAGGAGATAATTTTCTTTATTCAGTTTAAACATAAAATTTCACTTTGATTATGTCGATAAGGCATTGTTGTAACATTAAATCATAGACTTACCTTCAAAATGGTCTGTGTTTTTTTTTTAGAAAACCTGTCCATGAAGATATATGTGGCTGTCGTTATGCAGTATTAGAAGAATATTTCTGATGATAAGTGCAAAAACTTAATAAATTAGAATTATCTATTTTGTATTTGTTTTGGGCTTGAAAGATGCATACCGACAATTCTCTGACTCTCGTTATTCCAGTATCAGTAGTACTAATGTATAATGGTGAATAAAGTGTGCTTTTTCCGTAATCAGTAGGCTTTGGCTAACTCGGGTGTGTATTTTTAAGTGCTGGATTATATAGTTTTATGTAATTTATCCATTTGAATTTTGTAGTTAGTCACCACTTCAGTTTTATCATCTTATAGTCATTTTATAAAATTTAATGATTGCAAAAGTATAAATTATTCTTTAGTATACAAATGTTCTTATCCCAGGCTAAAACAATTGAGCAAAACTTTTTGAAACTTTTGGTCCTCGGTGCTCTTCAATTTTGTACTTGTTTTGGCTTTCGATTTGTTTCATTAGAGCGTCACTGGTTAGTCTTGTGTGGACAAAACGCACGTCTGGCGTATTATATTTAAAACCTGGTACCTTTTGTTATCTAATATTGGTGTGTTTCTCTGTCCTTTATGTTCTCTCATTTATTTGTTTTGTAGTCCTGTCATGTAATGTTGTCATTTTAATAATATATATATATCATTACCAGTAAAGTGAGAGGTCTGGCATGCCACAAAACCATATTCAACATTGCCATTAAAGCGAGAGGTCTGGCATGCCACAAAACCATATTCAACATTGCCAGTAAAGCGAGAGGTATGGCATGCCACAAAACCATATTCAACATTACCAGTAGAGCGAGAGGTCTGGCATGCCACAAAAACCATATTCAACATTGCCATTAAAGCAGGAGGTCTGGCATGCCACAAAACCATATTCAACATTGCCATTAAAGCGAGAGGTCTGGCATGCCACAAAACAATATTCAACATTGCCATTAAAGCAGGAGGTCTGGCATGCCACAAAACCATATTCAACATTGCAATTAAAGCAGGAGGTCTGGCATGCCACAAAACCATATTCAACATTGCCATTAAAGCAGGAGGTCTGGCATGCCACAAAACCATATTCAACATTGCCATTAAAGCAGGAGGTGTGGCATGCCACAAAACCATATTCAACATTGCCAGTAAAGCAGGAGGTCTGGCATGCCACAAAATCATATTCAACATTGCCAGTAAAGCAAGAGGTCTGGCATGCCACAAAACCATATTCAACATTGCCATTAAAGCAGGAGGTCTGGCATGCCACAAAACCATATTCAACATTGCCATTAAAGCAGGAGGTCTGGCATGCCACAAAACCATATTCAACATTGCCAGTAAAGCGAGAGGTCTGGCATGCCACAAAACCATATTCAACATTGCCAGTAAAGCGAGAGGTCTGGCATGCCACAAAACCATATTCAACGCACCATTTTTTTCTTAAAATGTCCTGAACCAAGTCAGGAAAGTTGCCATTATTGCATTATAGTTCGTTACTGTGTGTGTTATATTTTCATGTTGTGTTTCTGTTGTGTCGTTGTTTTCCTCTTATATGTGATGTGTTTCCCTCAGTTTGTAACCTAGATTTGTTTTTTTTTCTCAATCAATTCATGAGTATCGAACATCTATATACTACTGTTGCCTTTATTTATGATCAGCTATTAAGTTTGTGACAAAACAAATGAAAACATAATATAGCAACTAAACAATAATCATTTATAAATGAACATATGTAAAACAAATTCACGAAAGAAGGATTAACCATTCTTCTTATTGTTTTTCTTAGGTAAAAGACATCAAGTAATGAGTAAATAAACAATTTTCAAGTACCCAATATTCTATCATTCGAAGATAAAGTATATTTCTCCCCTTAGCAGGTGCTGAAGATGACATATCTTGTCTATATATTTTATAGCATTAAAGTTTAAGTAGTGGATATTACGATGGAATTTTAACGAATCAAACATAAAACGAATGGATCGGAGCAAAAACAGCAACAACAGTCTTGTAAATCAGACTAAGAGTTAAATACAGGATAAACAAATTAAAAAAAATCGATATTTAAATTTTCATAAACATTGATTAAGGCAAGCAAAAGTGCTATGATAAGTTATATTAATCTGCAATATTATACATTCTTCATTGTGTTCAATAAAAAAAACTGCAAAAATCGAGTAATTACATTAACGAAGAAAATAAACTAATATAAGACTATTTTAATTATATGACGCAATATAAGGGAGACAGGTTACTTCTAAATTATAGACCAATCTTTTCATATTACCGACTTTTGACTCCATATTTTAATTTTTTGTACAGGTTACATACGACATACACCATGTTCGTGTACGAGATCAATTAAGAGCAGTCTTAATAAGTAAAATCAAACATTTACTCGGTCTAGTTTGAGGGGAAATTCTATAATTTTCCGATGAGTTTATCGTGAAAAGAAAATATGAGGCAGCATATTTTCCCAAAGAAATATATAGATTAAAAGCTTGATGTTACTTCTTTACGTTGTTCTTATTTGACTTAGTCCCAAGATGCTACTGATTACCTGTCGACAAAATATAAACTTCAGATTCAAAAGTCGGTAATATTAAAATAGTCTATCCCTGCGGTGTCATTCTTCTTTGTTCTTCTTTAAAGCTTGTTTGGATAGAAATTGTAACTCTATGCCTGAAGACTCTATAGATATAAGAACGATATAAAGTGGGCATCTAAAGCGAGAAGAGGAGAACATACAGAAAAACACCTATTTAAAAAGACAGACAACAGTTCAAGACAAGAACAAAAGTCAATATTTACATCACATTGTCAACCAAAATGGGATGCCGAATCATATTAATCATGTGTATGCTTGATGGTGTATGCCTTCAGATTAAAATAACTTTAGCAGTATTTCCATAGAAAATATGATTTTGTTAAAGAAGTGCGATTAGAAACTATAATTAGCGATATGTTGTAATAGATATTTGTTGGTATAAAGCAGACTAGAAAGAAACCAAGTATTAATGTATCGCGCTTGTAGATAGAAAAAGATGTGGTTTGGATGACAATAAAACAAGTCTTCATTCAAGTCATAATTTATAAGAGTAAACCATTTTGGCCCAACGTACAGCTTTCAACACAGAGCGTTGCTTTACATTGAAAGGGCCCCAAAATTGACCAGTGTAAAACAATTCAAACAGGTAAAAAAAGAATTATACATATGCTAAAAGAAAAATGAAAATTAACAAAATGCATAATAAATCTCATAAGTTTAAAACAAACTGAAAATGCCATTAAGGCAAAAATAAACGAACAAAGAGACAAACGGTACAGAAAACACAAAAAAAAATATAAAGACTAAAAACACGTGCACTACCGAAAGGTAAGGAGATTCTAAAGCATATTTACGTCGAGGTGTGTACAACCTCATTAAATTCTGCTTATTTGTTTTCCGAATAATATATACAATTTGTCAAGCCAGTTATCTTACTTGTATTTCGAAGACAAGATAATCTTAATATTTGCATTTTTTTCAAATTTATAAGTAAGTTCGATTGTCATGTGTTGAGATATTTGTAAGGTTTCCAGATTGTTGAAGCCATTAAACTAAGAGTTTCAATTGATAAAGTTCTATTTTTTTCTTCGTTGATTTAACAGACACTATCACGAGTTGGTTGACCGTATGGATATCCGTTTCATAGATGATATCGGATATGTTCCTTGTGTCGTAACTAAAATACCCTTCCTTTTTCACGAATATGACCAACCGAATTAGACTATTTACCGGATTTGTAATAATAGAAGCAAAACGACGGGTGCCACATGTGAAGCAGGTGTTGCTTACCCACCCGATAGGATAAGCAGATTCTGCTCCACAAGTTGTATCCGACGTAAGTATGATGTTGTTACAAACCCGGTAAGTATTCTGATAGCGAGATCCGTTACTGTTACCTAACGTTGATTGCGTAGAGTAAAAGTATAAAATACAATTGCATCATTGGACTTAAATACAACAGAGTATGATAGTATAATAACAGTTTTGCAATGATACATTTGTTAACTCTGTGAACTGTTATTAAACTTGTTTAAGGGTTATTCTACAAGATCAAGATAAAGCACCTACAGAAAAACGTTTTGATTTTGTAACCATCATGCTTTTACACTGACAGCAATATAAGGAAAGATACAGGGTTCCATTGATTTGTTTACCACTTTTTTACAATATTGATTTAATTTGAGAACTTAGGGGGGAAACGTCAGGATCAAGTGGTTATTGCAAATCCCACTTACATGTATGTCAGATGTACTGTTTTATTTGTTTTTAGAATTTATTTCTCATATATGTCTGACGTTTCCCCTTTTTCATCAAACCAAATAACTGAACAACAACTGGAAATTTAATTTGTACTCAAGTAATGTGATAACAACATCAAAGAATGACAGGACAGCATTGAATACTAAAACAGACATATCAAGTAGTGGAAAATCGTCAAATTTTAAAACATTAATACGAAATTTTAAATTAAAAGTCATATAGAGAATTGTCAAATCATTTTTACGAAAGATCTACAACAAAACCGCATCATGTATACATGACGTTAAAGATGTTTGTTCCATTGATTTTTGAAATTTTGCCAGATTTTCGGAATCCTTTGGTTTTATCTATGTATTAACATTTCAAAAAATTGCCCACTAACCCCTACTTTTCTTTTCATATTTTTATTAAATATTATTTAAATAACCATTTTTCAAAATCTTATGAAATCCTTGTTATTTTTTCATAGTTTTTTAAACAAAAAAGGTGTCAATGTTAAGTGAAAGAAAAGTCTAGAGAGAATTATTTCCAACCAACTTTTCAACGGCTTATATCTCGAAAACAAGCACACGCTCCATTTTTTTCTGCTTTTTTAGTTTCTTTATTTATATACTTTCAATTTATAACAGTTTTTTAAAAAGCTTGTTACTTCAAAACAGAGTAGCGAACATCCTTTAGTAACATACACATAAGGTAATGTTAAAACTCCACTGCATAATGACACAAACATGTATAATTATGGTGGAACTTCATCGAGTAATGACAAAACCATATAAAGTAATGTTAAACTATATCAGGTCAATACTAGATTATATCGTGTAATATCGGAATATCATTAAGTATTATTATACTTCATGTTAAAATGCCATATTTTGATTGGCTGAGACGAGGGTGTCATTTTACTCTATCACATGGCTGAGCGGGTGACAATTTTTTTTAATGTTACCCTCTCGTCTAGACCAATCAGAAATCGATAATTCAAAGAACAATGAATTGAATTTACATCAAGGAATTAAATATAATGCTTAAGTTCTACGTTTTGGCTCAGATTATTTTATCGACTGTTAAAATAAATAAGATAAAACATCTTGCTTGACTTTTGTTGTTTTTTTTCAAATGCCCGTAACGTTGTTATGAACGTGACGTCATAGAAAATACTTTTAAAATAAAAGTATTCTGTAAAAGCCAATAATGATAGGACATTCAGTATAATAAATTAAATCACACATAGCTGAGAGGGTGATAGAGCAGATTGGAACCCATCGAAAAGGCATTGTCAACCGCGGCGAAGCGCGAAGCCGCGGTTGACAATGTTTTCTCGGGGTACCAATCTGCTCTATCACCCTCTCAGCTATGTGTTATTTATATAATGACTATTTCACTTTGAGTGTTATCAAAACAGAATTATTATATTATGTTTATACAAAATATCCTCACTTAATAATAAAACAACATAACGTAATATTAGAGTTCCACATAAGACAGTTGTGTCGTTCGATAGCCTGTCCTAAGTCATTGGCCTGTAATTCAAGGGTTGCTTTTTGTTGATATATTCTACATACAATGTATTTGTTTTTCAATAATTTTTTTACACATATTATGCAGTTACTTCAATCGTTTGAATTATCTTACATATGTCATTTTATAGCATACTATGCAGTATGGTCTTTGCTCTTTTTGAGGGGCGGACGGTGGCTTATAGTTGTTAATTTCTGTGTCATTTGGTCTCTTTGGGGGATTTATATCATTGGCAATCATACCACATCTTCTTTTTAATATAATATCATTTGAAGTCACAGTACTACACTCCATGAATATGAAGTCATCGAGTGCAACTGCCCTGCCTGATATGTGCTTTCATAGTGTGAAATCAATGTATTATTTGTTATATGTTTTTATTATTAATATAATTAATTATTCAAATATATAATACACATATCGTGATGCCCGTAATGTTAATTTTCATTTTAATATTGCTTTGTCGTATGTATAAGAATAATTTACCCTTCAGGAACACTTGAGATAACCCCCAATGTTAGTGGGGATCGTGTTGCTCAGTTTTTAGTTTTCTTTGTTTTTTCTTGATTACTTTCATTTGTCTGTTTGTCTTTTTCATTTTTAGCCAAGGCGTTGTCAGTTTGATTTCGATTTGTATGTTAGGCTGTTCCTCTGGTATCTTTCGCCCCTCTTGTACAAACTACAAGTGCATATAAACTATTTGTTTATAGAATTATCTGTATTGTTTTTATTAATTTCAGATGAAAAGTCGATTAAAAAAGTAGTATAATTAACACGGTGGTATTCGCATTCAAGAATTTAGGTTGGTCTTTTGTGTACCCTACTTAAGTCAATGTATATGAAAAGTATTATTGGACCTATACCGGTGTTCAAAGGTCACCAATCGATTAAGAGAAAACAAATTCAGGTTCAAACTAAAACCGACGAGAAACACATGAACTGTTAGTTTATTTTTTCCTGATTTGAAAGACCTCATCGGTCGTCCTAGATATGTTAGGGATGCTTACTTGTAACGTATCACTTACGGACATAACATCCATATTTGAATAGTTCACCGCTCGTTCAATTCTGTGTGGAAATAAACACGGTACATAAACTTCCTAATTTTACGGCGATATGCCGACAGGCTTAATCTGATCATGTCTTTTCGAACTCAGAATATAGAAAACCGGTCAGTTTACTATATCTTATTCATCTAACTAATTTGACTTAAAAATTAAGGTCTTGAAATTTCTTTGGCAAATTACAATCATCTGTCTGACAGACTGTCTGAAAATAAATCATGATATAAATTGTTAATCTTTCCTATCTAATAAGTTTTCTATCTTGCATTACCATAACATTTTTATTTTATCGTTACATTAAGTAAACGCACGTTAATACCGCCTGTACATATTTCGTTTGTTAACTTTGAGTTGACATAACACGGTCAAAATGGATTTTTTTTATGTCTATCAGATTAAACATGCAGTAAACTGGCGTTTACTTCAAATTTCACAATACAATTGAGAATGGAAATGGGGAATGTGTCAAAGAGACATCAAGCCGACCATAGAACAAACAACAGCAGAAGGTCACCCATAGATCTTCAATGTAGCAAGAAATTTCCGCACCTAGAGGCGTCCTTCAGCTGATACTAAACAAATATATATACTTGTTTATTTTACGTGCACTTAAAAGTAAACGGGCGTTTACAACAGATTTCACAAGTGTATGTTAACGTGTATTTGAAAGTAAGCGCACGTTTACCTTATTGCGTTAAATCAAAATATATAAACAGAGAGAGAACGGAACCAACAAGTATGGACAAATTGGGATGTGACCAGAACCGCGATACAAGAGAGAAAAGGGTGGAATAGCAGCGTGGACCTCGTATGAAACTTTTGGCGGGGAAAGAATTTTGTATATCATTGGTTCCAATATTTCACCAATTAAGAAGGTTATTCATATATTTTTTCGGTCTATCAATTCATGTTAATAACAATCATTTTCAATCATGTTCGTGGTAAATAAACTTGCCATGTTTTATATGCATATATACATGCACCTTATAAAGGCACTAAGTGTCAACCTGTTCAAATCGTTATGATATACTTTTTTGTTTTTTGATTAAATTCGGTAGTTTATTGATGTTATGAACATTCAAGTAAGGAGGCTGTAATTCAGTGGTTGTTGCTTGTTTATGTGTTACATATTTGTTTTTCGTTCATTTTTTTGTACATAAATAATGCCGCTAGTTTTCTGGTTTGCATCGTTTTACATTGTCAGTTCGGGGCCTTTTAAAGCTGAGTATGCGGTATGGGCTTTGCTCGTTGTTGAAGGTTGTACGGTAACCTATAGTTGTTAATATCTGTGTCATATTGATCTTTTGTGGAGAGTTGTCTCAACATGGCAATCATATCACATCTTCTTTTTTTGTAATCAATGAATTTTGTAAAAGATTTAATGACTAGAGAATTTCAGAATAGGTATCAAATGTTCACATGAATATTTTTAGCGCTTATCTGTATATTATGAACATTCATTGCTATATAAATATAGTGTATTTACTTTCAATTCTAAGTTTACTAATCGATCCACTGATATAGTATACAGACCCTCTCTATTTAATAAACTCTGTGACTACCGTGGATAGTAAACTTGAAAATGATAGCAGATAGAATTCTTGAAAATACACTTTATTCTTTGTATATGCATGTTCAAAGTATACAGAAATACGCAAACCGGAAGTATAATCTGACTTAAAATTTCGTCCAATGTCGGGACAATATACGGATGCTTTTTTTCTTGTTTTTCTCCAAAAATAACTCAATCTGAATAATCATATGAATGGATGACAAATGGCAATATGCACTGTATCTATAGGACACAAAACCGTGTTGATTAATTTATTGTGGAAAGAAGAGAAGCGACACCCAAAATGAGGTCTTCTCGTTTCATAGTATAGATAATAAGCGGTAGGTTGTAATAGATATGTGTTGGTATAAAGCAGACTACAAAGAAGCCAGGTATTAATGTATCGCGCTTGCAGATATCAAAAGATGTGGTTTGGATGACAATGAAACAAGTCTTCATTCAAGTCACAATTTATAAGAGTAAACCATTTTAGGCCCAAAGTACGGCTTTCAACACGGAGCGTTGCCTTACATAGAAAGGGCCCCAAAATGGACTGGGGTAAAACAATTTAAACAGGATTTTTTTTTCTTTTTTTTATATACTAAAAGAAAACTGAAAATCAACAAAAGTCATATTAAAACTCATAAGGTAAAAACAAACTGAAAATGCCATCAAGGCAAAAAACAACGAACAAAGAGACAAACGGTACACAAAACACAAAACAATATCTAAAGAATTAAAACACGTGCACTATCAAAAAGGTAAGGAGATTCTATGGCATATCTACGTCGAGGTGTGTACTACAACATTCATTTCTGCTTATTTGTTTACCGATTAAATGTTTGCCTAATATATAATTTGTCAAGCCTGTTATCTTACTAGTATTTCGAAGACAAGATAATATTAACATTTGCGTTTTTTTTTCATCTTTATAAGTAAGTTCGCTTATCATGTGTTGGGATATTTGTAAGATTTCAGGAATCCTCTGGCTTTATTCACTTGACTGCCTTAACAATTTGCCCATTGACAAATCTGATCCCATAAGACACATGGCCTTTTGATACATTCCAACAGCGCCTGCATGCGGAGTATATATATCCCAATTGATACGATATTCCAAGGTTTATAGTTCCAATCATGATTTCCTTGATAGAGGATTGTGGCTCACAAGGAAGCTATTAAACTTAGAGTTTCGAATGATAAAGTTGGAATTATTTCTTCATAAATTTAACAGACGCCATCACGAGTTGATTTACAGTATGGATATCCGTTTCACATATGATATCGGATATGTTCCTTATGTCGTAACTAAAATGCCCTTCCTTTTTCACGAATATGACCGACCGAATTAGACTATTTACCGGATTTGTAATAATAGAAGCAAAACGACGGGTGCCACATGTGAAGCAGGTTTTGCCTACCCTCCCGATAGGATAAGCAGATCCTGCTCCACATGTGGCACCCGACGTATTTATGATGTTGTTACAAACCCGGTAAATAGTCTGATTGCGAGATCCGTTACGGTTACCTTGATTACGTAGAGTAAAATATAAAATACAATTGCATTCTTGGACTTAAATATAATAGAGTATGAAGATATAATTACAGTTTTGCAATGATACATTTGTTAACTCTGTGAACTGTTATTAAACTTGTTTAAGGGTTATTCTACAAGATCAAGATAAAGCACCTACAGAAAAACGTTTTGATTTTGTAACCATCATGCTTTTACACTGACAGCAATATAAGGAAAGATACAGGGTTCCATTGATTTGTTTACCATTTTTCTACAATATTGATTAAATTTGAGAACTAAGGGAATAAAACGTCAGAATCAAGTGGTTATTGCAAATCCCACTTACATGTATGTCAGAAATACTGTTATATATGTTTTTAGAATTTATTTCTTATATGTGTCTGGCGTTCCTCTTTTTCATCAAACCAAATAACTGAACAACAACTGGAAATTTAATTTGTACTCAAGTTATGTGATAACAACATCAAAGAATGATAGGACAGCATTGAGTACTAAAACAAACATATCAAGTAGTGGAAAATCGTCAAATTTTAAAACATTAATATGAAATTTTAAATTAAAAGTCATATAGAGAATTGTCAAATAATTTTTACGAAAGATCTACAACAAAACCGCATCATGTATACATGACGTTAAAGATGTTTGCTCCATTTATTTTTGAAATTTTGCCAGATTTTCGGAATACTCTGGTTTTACCTATGTATAAACATTTCAAAAAATTGCCCACTAACCCCTACTTTTCTTTTCATATTTTTATTAAATATTATTTAAAAAGCCATATTTCAAAATCTTATGAAAATCCTTGTTATTTTTTCATAGTTTTTTAAACAAAAAAGGTGTCAATGTTAAGTGAAAGAAAAGTCTAGAGAGAATTATTTCCCGCCAACTTTTCAACGGCTTATATCTCGAAAACAAGCACAAGGACCTTCCATTTTTTTCTGCTTTTTTAGTTTCTTTATTTATATACTTTCAATTTAAAACAGTTTTTAAAAAAGCTTGTTACTTTAAAACAGAGTTGCGAACATCCTTAAGTAACATACACATAAGGTAGTGTTAAAACCCCACTGCATAATGACACAATCATATATAATTATGGTGGAACTTCATCGAGTAATGACAAAACCATATAAAGTAATGTTAAACTATATCAGGTCAATACAAGATTATATCGTGTAATATCGAAATATCATTAAGTATTATTATACTTCATGTTAAAATGCCATATTTTGATTGGCTAAGACGAGGGTGTCAATTTACTCTATCACATGGCTGAGCGGATGACAATTTTTTTTTAATGTTACCCTCTCGTCTAGACCAATCAGAAATCGATAATTCAAAGAACAATGAATTGAATTTACATCAAGGAATTAAATACAATGCTTAAGTTCTACGTTTTGGCTCAGATTATTTTATCGACTGTTAAAATAAATAAGATAAAACATCTTGCTTGACTTTTGTTGTTTTTTTCTAATGCCCGTAACGTTGTTATGAACGTGACGTCATAGAAAATACTTTTAAAATAAAAGTAATCTGTAAAAGCCAATAATGATAGGACATTCAGTAGAATAAATTAAATAACACATAGCTGAAAGGGTGATAGAGCAGATTGGAACCCATCGAAAAGGCATTGTCAATTTTGGCTTCGCCGCGGTTGACAATATTTTCTCGGGGTACCAATCTGCTCTATCACCCTCTCAGCTATGTGTTATTTATTTAATGACTATTTCACTTTGAGTGTTATCAAAACAGAATTATTATATTATGTTTATACAAAATATCCTCACGTAATAATAAAACAACATAACGTAATATTAGAGTTCCACATAAGACAGTTGTGTCGTTCGATAGCCTGTCCTAAGTCATGGGCCTGTAATTCAGGGGTTGCTTTTTGTTGATATATTCTACATACAATGTATTTGTTTTTCAATCATTTTTTTACACATATTATGCAGTTACTTCAATCGTTTGAATTATCTTACATATGTCATTTTATAGCATACTATGCAGTATGGTTTTTGCTCTTTTTGAAGGCCTTACGGTGGCTTATAGTTGTTAATTTCTGTGTCATTTTGTTCTCTTTGGGGGATTTATATCATTGGCAATCATACCACATCTTCTCTTTAATATAATATCATTTGAAGTCACAGTACTACACTACATAAATATGCGGTCATCGAGTGCAACTGCCCTCCCTGATATGTGTTTGCATAGTGTGAGATCAATGTATTATTTGTTATATGTTTTATTATTAACATTATTAATTATTCAAATATATAATACACATATCGTGATGCCCGTAATGTTAATTTTCATTTTAATATTGCTTTGTCGTATGTATAAGAATAATTTACCCTTCAGGAACACTTGAGATAACCCCCAATGTTAGTGGGGATCGTGTTGCTCAGTTTTTAGTTTTCTTTGTTTTTTCTTGATTACTTTCATTTGTCTGTTTGTCTTTTTCATTTTTAGCCAAGGCGTTGTCAGTTTGATTTCGATTTGTAAGTATGGCTATTCCTCTGGTATCTTTCGCCCCTCTTGTACAAACTACCAGTGCATATAAACTATTTGTTTATGGAGTTATCTGTATAGTTTTTATTAATTTCAGATGAAAAGTCGATTAAAAAAGTAGTATAATTAACACGGTGGTATTCGCATTCAAGAATTTAGGTTGGTCTTTTGTGTACCCTACTTAAGTCAATGTATATGAAAAGTATTATTGGACCTATACCGGTGTTCAAAGGTCACCAATCGATTAAGAGAAAACAAATCAAGGTTCAAACTAAAACCGACGAGAAACACATGAACTGCTAGATTATTTTTTCCTGATTTGAATGACCTCATCGGTCGTCCTAGATATTTTAGGGATGCTTACTTGTAACGTATCACTTACGGACATAACATACCATATTTGAATAGTTCACCGCTCGTTCAATTCTGTGTGGAAATAAACACGGTACATTAACTTCCTAATTTTACGGAGATATGCCAACAGGCTTAATCTGATCATGTCTTTTCGAACTCAGAATATAGAAAACCGGTCAGTTTACTATATCTGATTCATCTAACTAATTTGACGTAAAAATTAAGGTCTTGAAATTTCTTTGGCAAATTACAATCATCTGTCTGACAGACTGTCTGAAAATAAATCATGATATAAATTGTTAATCTTTCCTATCTAATAAGTTTTCTATCTTGCATTACCATAACATTTTTATTTTATCGTTACATTAAGTAAACGCACGTTAATACCGCCTGTACATATTTCGTTTGTTAACTTTGAGTTGACATAACACGGTCAAAATGGATTTGTTTTATGTCTATCAGATTAAACATGCAGTAAACTGGCGTTTACTTCAAATTTCACAATACAATTGAGAATGGAAATGGGGAATGTGTCAAAGAGACATCAAGCCGACCATAGAACAAACAACAGCAGAAGGTCACCCATAGATCTTCAATGTAGCAAGAAATTTCCGCACCTAGAGGCGTCCTTCAGCTGATACTAAACAAATATATATATATACTTGTTTATTTTACGTGCACTAAAAAGTAAACGGGCGTTTACAACAGATTTCACAAGTGTATGTTTACGTGTATTTTAAAGTAAGCGCACGTTTATTTTATTGCGTTAAATCAAAATAATATAAACATAGAGAGAACGGAACCAACAAGTATGGACAAATTGGGATGTGACCAGAACCGCGATACAAGAGAGAAAAGGGTGGAATAGCAGCGTGGACGTCGTGTGAAACTTCTGGCGGGAAAAGAATTTTGTATATCATTGGCTCCAATATTTCACCAATTGAAAAGGTTATTCATATATTTTTTGGTCTATCAATTCATGTTAATAACAATCATTTTCAATCATGTTCGTGATTAATAAACTTGCCATGTTTTGTTGCATATATACATGCACCTTATAAAGGACTCGGATTGCAAATGTAGAAACTTATCCATATAATTCTAGAATTAACATATTCTAAAATGACAACCAATATATCGACAACCAGTATAATTGTAATTTATCCACTTTTAGCACAGATGCATATATACACCAGATCGGCTTGTCTGCATTTCGCCCATCTTGTTTATACGACCAGATAAACTCATTTTTTACAGCAATTTCCATGTTTTACGTAAATTTAGATTCGAATACAAAACGGTTATCTCTCTTGTAAAATAAATTAAACAAATCGGTTCATTTCAGTATTATTGTGATGTGAAATGTCATACGTGTGGGGTAAAACGGAACAACCAAAACATCATCATGTGTATAGTATTTACAGTTGACAACATTACAGAATTCTTATATATTCCAAATAAATCATAGAAACCGTCGATTTATGTTCAATTAAGGGCATATGATACAGTTACAGGGGAGGTTATGAGGTTTATAAAGAAAATGTGTATTTTTTGCAACGTGAAATATCTGTAAAAGATGCATTTTATTACTGATTTTTATAAATCCAACTGATTTCACTTGATTACAAGTACATGGACCCCTTTTTTTAAATGGTATTCTGTTAAATTAGGTATGAAGATTATTTGTACCAATTATAATAAAAAAGTCAAAATATGCCGATTATTTTCTGAAATTCCAAACATTTCTAAAATTAGTTAAGGTGGTACCTAACACTACAGGGAGATAACTCTGTAAAGTCACCTAAACGTTTTAATTACGTTGTGTTGTAAAAGGAATATTAAGCTTCTCAATGATCAAAATTGGTTTTTGTCAAAGTGCTATATAACCAGTGTAATTTTTCTGACAAAACAGTTGGTTCAAACTGTTTTAAATTTTTATACTTTTGTTTAAGGATCAAAGTAAATACTTTGACAAAATTTTATGAAAATTAAACGAGCCAAATAAATTTTAGTGAAAGTGTTGGGTACCACCTTAAAAGGAGTTTTGTGCATATTTAACACATATTTATGAGAAGAAGATATTCATAATGTTTCTTAAAAAATCCGCTGGTGTTTATCTCTAGTAATATATTAGTTCGGTTTGTTTATCTAAAGGGACAGAAATATACATGTACAAAGAATTAAAGGACTTTCCACCATAAACCATGTATTTTAATATGAAAGTAATAAAAAGTAAAATCACAAAAATACTGAACTCAGAGGAAAATCCAATCGGAAAGTCCATATTCACATGGCAAAATCAAACGACAAACCACATCAAATACGAATGGACAAGAACTGTCACATAGTGAAATAAGGTTTAACATGTCATTACAATCGTCAAATGATAGCTTATTGTACGCTGGTTCCATATATGTATCGTTTCTATACATTATTTTTTTAATAAGCGAGAGAATTTGTAACTTCCGGTTTAACAAATGTTTCTTCTGATGCTATCTGAATATTTACTTGACGCTGATTCCAAAATATCTGGTTTTACATACTTTTATATTAATAAAGTACAAAAAATAGCTACTACTGGTTTAAACAAGGTCACTTCCGGTTGTATTTTTCAATGTTAAATGGTTTGAAACCTATAGCAAAAAGGTGGCATGGCTTTATCATGTATACATATGAGATAAAAGCAAAGGTCAAAATCAAGAATGTCAAATTAAGCTATCACCTTAAGATTATTTTCAAGGTCATAAATTAAGGACATCAAATCAAAGGACCATAGGTCTTAAATATATTTGGTCAATGAGTTATATCACCATACACGTATTTTAACATATATGAGGGGAGAAACTCCTTTTTACCTTCAACGGACTATCCTTGCAATCAAACTTTACATGTTACGACATGTCGCAAGTAACAATTTAGAAAAAATAGTTTGTCGATATCTTATACGGTTTTTGGAAATAGGTAAAAATAAGCCAAAATTTAGATTATGACCTTGACCTTTGACCTTGACCTTGTTTTCATATTTTGGAACAAGGACCTCAGATCAAAAGATTCTTGGTATCTATCACTTATGGTTTACAAGATAGAAATGCATATCACTTATATTAAATGCATTAGGGGAAATAACTCTCATATGGAGCGTTCATATTGCTTCGGTCAAAATAGGACAAATCATGCGAAGAATAAAACGAGCAATTTTATAAAATAAATGTGTCGCTTTTTTTTACGGTTACGAAGGAGATGTAGTCACAAGGAAATCATTTGGTTACGCAGGGTGAATTTCTAAGGCGCATAAACTGTTCGATATCATATACCAAATATCAAAGCGACATATTGCGAAACAAATATTAATTGCAAGAACAAATAAGTCGGAAAAAAATTAAAATAATCAGAACAAATACAATAGGTCTTTCCACAGAAAAGTGAAATGACATAAAGAAGTAAAATCTGAACTCCGAGGAAATTTCTTTTCAATAAATGTTTAATATTTCGACCCCTTTAATCTCTAAAAGTAGCACGTGAAGGTATTATTTTTATAACATATTTAAATTACTTAAATAGCTTGTTATCTTACTTTTGAGATATAGTTTTTTATATGCCTTTTCACCACTTCGTATGTGACGTCATTTTTATGATTTATTGCGTTGAGGCCTGGACTGAGTCGGGTGTGTCTATTTTGTGTTGGTCTTTGCATTATGTATTCGGGTTTTGTTTTCTGTAATTAACTAATACTTCAGTTTCATTATGTATATCTTTTATATTTATTTGATAAAATTTACTGTTTGCAATAGCATTAATTGTTCTAAATAATAAGGATGTTCTTATCCCAAGCATAAGAACATATGACACAACCTTTTTCAACTTTTGATCTTCAGTGCTGTACAACTTTGTACTTTTTTTCACTTTCGATCTTTTATATCTGGGCGTCACTGGTGAGTCTTGTGTGGACGCGTTTTTGTCGTATTGAATTTTAAACCTAATGCTTTTCGTTATCTATTAATCATGTGTTTCTTTGTCTAATACGTTCTCCTATAAATTTTTATTGTAGTCCTGTAATATTATGTTGTCATTTCAATGTTATATTTAACATTGCCATTAAAGTGCGAAGTTTGGCATTCCACAAAACCAGGTTCAACCCATCATTTTTTCCTTTAAAAATGTCCTGTACCAAGTCAGGAATATGGCCATTGTTATATTATTTTTCGTTTGTTTTCTCTAATTTTTGAGTGTTAATTCACATTGCGATAAGACGTGTCACGGTACTTGTCTATCCCAAATTTATGTATTTGGTTCTGATGTTATATTTGTTATTCTCGTGAGATTTTGTCTGATGCTGGTTACGTTTCTGTGTGTGTTACATTTTAGTGTTGTGTCGTGGTGCTCCTCTTATATTTAATGCGTTTCCCGCGGTTTTAGTTTGTTACCCCGATTTTGTTTTTTGTCCATGGATTTATGAGTTTTGAACAGCGGTATAGTACTGTTGCCTTCATTTACAAATTATGGTAAACAATCATAGGTTTGGCATTTATATTCACATGCTATTCTCCCCTGTATCCTAAAATCCATATTCATGAATTGTAAAATTAATAAAGTTTGTTTCACTATCTAACAAGAAACTTGAAATATTCAATGAATTACCAAGGCAGAAGTGTCCCTATCAAATCAAAATAAACAATTAAGATTCTAATATTTTATTTCATTGCACAACTCAAATTTTCCTCCACTAACAGCTTACGTTGGCACTTTCATGGACAAATTATCTGAAAATATAAATTAAACTAAGTTAGTCTTAATATATATTAATATGTAAAGTTGTAGCTCACATGATAAGTTTTTTTGGTAAAGATAAAACAATACTCGGTCAACACATCTTGTTGAAATTCAATTGTAATAATCAAACTAAAATTCAAAAGTACATCAAAACGTGGAATATTTCATTTAAAAAAAATTGGTAGTTTCGGGCAATATATTTTTCCTGTATTGAAGGAAAATACTTAAGGAGTTCGAATATTTGACACAAATTCTGAAACCTCACATAAAAACGTCTTTAAGAACCCGGACAGGTGAATGGGGGAGGGGGCGGAAAAAGTAGTTGTCAAGGTCGAAGTTGTCTTATTGAGAACAGGTTTAGTGGCTGAATGTTTAAAAGTATATACTTTATCATTAGACAAAATATATTCTTAGAACCAAGTCTGCATTTTAAGTTGATCAAAAGTTTGTCCAGTGACCGGTCAAAACAGTTTTTCGCTGGTAAAATTTGACAAGTCAGAATGATTGATCAACTTAGAATACAGGTTGGCACTGTTCTAAAATGTAGATAACAAAATTTTCCCAATAAGATCATCATAGATACCAGGATTGAATGTCCCTCTGCTATCTTTTGTCCCTCTTTTATAGTTAGAATGGAGACAAAAACCATCAAAATGTATTCGAACTCATTATTTGAAAACAAACTGTCAACTACTTGTCAAAACAACGAAAAGACAAACAATAGTCTGTAAAAAAGTGGTGACCGGGCTCCATTTGTGGCTTCAGTTGTATAATATTACTCATGTAAGTACAAGTAATATAAAATATAAAGTAGCGTATGGCTTTTCCTCAACTATCTTGAAATATGTTTTACTATATATCAGAATTATTGTACTATTCGTTTCCATATTGTTCTTGATTTAGAATTATTTATTATGCAAAAATGCAAAACGATATTTCACTTAGATAGACTATTTGTTATATATGTACTTGTTCTGAATTTACATTAGCTCTCTTGTTCAAATGTGACACAAAAGATATTCTATATTCTCAAATAATATCGAAAACAAGAATGTGTCTCTATTTCACGGATTCTATGTTCAGTGGACCTTGAAAATCGGGTAAACACTTTAATTTGGCATTTTCATTAGAAAGATCATATCATAGGGAACATGTGTACTAAATTTCAACATCACCACAAACTACGTCGATCAAAAACTTTAACCTGATGCGGGACAGCCCGATAAACGGACGAACACAAACGAACGAACGGACGCACAGACCAGAAAACATAATACCCCTCTATTATAGTAGGTGCGACATATAAATGTTCAAACTTACCCTCGGAAATTCGCAAAGATATCTATTTGTGTCCTTACAGTAATCGTCATCCCAATTCCAGACATTATCGGGTGAGAATTCGATTTCAACACAGCCTTTTTTGGAATAGGAAGAATCTGAAACATTTTGAAAGGTATTAACGTGAAAGTTAAAAAAAAAAAAAAGGTACAAAAATTAAACAACACAATAGCGCAATTAATTGAAATAAATAGTTTTGTAAACGTTAAGCGCTACAAAATCATCAGCCAGTATCTTAGATGAAGTGTTTTCCTCCAAACGACGTATATCATTTTATGCATCTTTTATGAACTCTGAATTAAAAGTTTCCGACTTTTTCTTTACAAATATTAAAGTAATCTTTGATAAAAAAAAATGTACACATACATTAACATCAGGAAATAATAATGAAAAAAAAAACACCAGAAAATCTAAATTATAAACAGAATATTTTTAAATTCAACATTTATTATTTAATGTGGATTCATTATTATTCATTGGATACAAATTTTTGTAGATTTCGTAGGTACAGGGGGTCCAAAAATTTACATATTCAACGAATTACAAATTTTCCAAAGGAGTATTTGCAGAATTTGCCCAAACCACGAAATCAAATATCCAAGAAAATGCAAGTTTTCCTAAATGCTCGGAAATTGGTCCCAACGAAAATAAATAAATCCGCAGTCTTGATATAAATAGTTAAACTTACGTTCCCCAAAAGGAAGATTACAGAATGAAAAATCGCCATTGTCACCGTCAAAAACATAATTCCCATCATGACCAGGACTATTTGCACCAATCCATATATCGTCATTTTGTTCTGAAAAAAGAATTAAATTGTTATAAGCACCATATAGATGTTCTATGTTTTAGTTACATACACAATGATGTATTGGTATTGAAAAAACTTATCATAGATTCCAGGATTAAAAATTTGTATTGTACCAGGCACGGGGGGGGGGGTTAACTTCCTATCATTGGGTATACGGGGATGTGCCAAAAATATGGGTCCTAATTTTACGAGATTTTATACAAAAATGACCCTCCTTTTTATTGACATCCTATATTAAAATGCATTTACGTTTGATAACTGTATATTGATTTGGGGTATGATCTACACACCAATCCAACAAGCCATCACTAGTAACCCCAATTTAACTTGATCGGACAAAAACGTGTTAACGCTGTTTAAATGAAATTAATCGTCATTTGATAAAGATTGACAAAAATTAAAAATCATTTTTAATTTATTTCAATGCATATCAAATCATTTTAATGCCAGTCAAATAGCTTCGCTTGCGGTCGTTCAATTTAATTCAAGTTGGCGGTAAGTTACGTCAAACAAATAGGCCACGCCCCCGTTAAACTATTTCAAACTGGTATCAATTCGTTTTAAACCGTGTTGCGACCCGAGCTTTTAACAGGTAAATCACTCAAGCAAAACAACATCGATGTATCTTTCGTTTATTTGTTTCAAACTTTATCGACTTATATATATAAATGCGTGTATTCTTATTAAAGTAATATACTTCACAATTTAAACAAATGAATGATCAATACACGTAACATATAAGGAATTTAAATAAAAACAATAAAATATTGGTGCACGGTTTAAAAATTTCAAAACTTGTGAATCTGTTAAAAATAAAATAGTTAGATGTTTAACATATTTTTAATTTGCCCGAATGCAGTAGATCTTTATCTCACATATTCGTTTCAAAACTTGCTGAGTGCTATGAAAACTTGTGACATGTAAGTAACGTATGGTCCATTGCAATGTCTTACGAAACTTTAGGTATTCCTGTATATTTCCGTTTCTCTTTTTCTGTCTTACTATAGTGTACTCGTTAATTAAATATAGACACGGAAATTAAAGTATCTTACAAAAATTATTTATTTTTCACATAGTTTAAATCGATGTATCTTATAGTTTCGGTCAACAACAAATATTCCCTAGCTGTATATTGATATATGAAATAGCTTGTAATAAAAACAATGTTGTGTTAAATAATAAAATGAATGAACATAATGTTAACATTTGTTGAATTTAATAAACAGTTAAGTCTTGTACAACATTGCAAATAAAGGAACAGCTCAAAAAACTTTTAAAACTGTGTCAAATTGTAATATCGGTCACTGACGCGAAACGGGCGTTAATTGCGAACAAGCAGCACATTACGGTAATTGTGAATTGTGGTTCCGATTCTGTAAAGGGATTATTGTGCTGTCATTCACCTAGACGTACATGTACAAAAAGTCTCTCTATAAATAAAAATATATTCGGTATATATGAGATAAATTTTAGTCTGCGATAACGATGGGTTGGTTGATTTAAGTTTTACGACCTTGACTTGCTTTAAGTCGACATTCTCTTACGTCTAATGCATTTTATTTTCGTTTAGGGCATATTATATAAGTCTACCTACCAAATTGAAATCAACATAAACATTATTAAAATAAACAAGAATGGAAAAGAAACAATTATGCACTGTTGCTCTGATATAATTTTTATTAACTATATTTTAGCGGTAATGTCCAAATTAAAAACTAATTGTCGTACAAAAAAATAATTTATCGAGGTGCTTTCGTTGAAGTTCGCGTTACATATCAAAATGAATGTCATTGGTCGGAACATTTGCAAACTTTCAATCCAGGTGTTCTCATCGAGGTCCGCGTTCATTTTTCAATTCAATACACAATATTTCATCTAGGTGCTTTCGTTGAAGTTCGCGTTACATAGTAAAACGAAATTCATTGGTCGGAACATTTGCAAACTTTCAATCCAGGTGTTCTCATCGAGGTCCGCGTTCGTGTTTCAATTCAATACACAATAAGAAGTCCAATATGGTAAATAAAAAGGATTTTAAACTGAAATTGAACAAAAAAGAAATAATAAAAAATATAGTTTATAATATGTAAATATTTATTTAAGAAAGCTAACAATAAGATGAAAGAAAAATATGTGATGCTTAAGAACATTGATCTGGGCCGTAACAGCCTTATGTTGGAAATTTTAAAACAAAGTTGAAACAAAGGCTTGTCTTCATATCAAATTGTTTTCACGGCCAATTTCTTGCAAGAAGCAAACTCCCATTACTTCAGTGTCGCCCCTGCATGTTTTTGCGTGATCCATGCATGTTTCTGATTTACTTGTCTTTTGTTCATTTACTGTCCTACTGTATGGCTATAGTCTAAGTGTTAATTGTCATTTGAAATACTTTAAACTTGCTTATACTGGTTGGTTCCACGTGAATCTTATGATAATAGTTCATGCATAAATCACCGGAATTTGGTACACGTAAAATGCACGTAATTTTTAAAAATTACATTGTTAAAATAATATCTTTTTTCTAAAATTTAATTGAAATCATTAAAAATACCTTAATATTTTTGCAAAGTTCAAGTGAAAAGAACATGAAAAATTTCACGTGTGATTCATTTGAATTACTGAGTTTTTTACTCCATCATTTAAGGCGATGGTGGTGTCGTTGCTTCATCCATGCAGAAATAGAGTACTTTAAAAATATGATTCAGTAAAAAGTTTTATAATTGCTCGGTTTTTGAT
This sequence comes from Mytilus trossulus, assembly GCF_036588685.1. NCBI lineage: Eukaryota > Metazoa > Mollusca > Bivalvia > Mytilida > Mytilidae > Mytilus > Mytilus trossulus. The sequence continues at coordinate 81,470,587 of NC_086386.1, forward strand.
GGTTGTTTTACGGCGGTACGTCTAAACACTGCTAAGGACTCCTTAACGGTGCACTAAGGACTATACAATGCCACTTAGGACTAGAAAGAGTACTGTTATACGTGTTATTTTTACATATTATGTTAAAGATTGATATTTAATGCATAAATTTCAAATTTTATAGAAAAATAATCATAAATAAAAAAGATATTCAACATTTTCTAGGCACGTGCCCATTTTTCTTAGATATACCGAAAATCAATGAACCGATTGACACGTGCAAAATAATATAACAACTGATCAAACAATTATATATTCTTTAATCTAAGCAATTAACAATTGTATCGAAAAGATTAATACTTGATTATTTTAATAAAATGTGTTGTTCTTATTTAAAAGTTAAAATGATTAAAAGGACAAATAATTTTGCTTTTGTTTCATTTATTTCCCGACATAGTTATTTGCCATAGGTTTTAATGTTGATGCGCGCCAACTAATAAGTAAGAGTGTGGTCAGCTTGGTAAAATGTTTATGTGAGAGACATGAAGACAAAATGAATATATATATTTATAACTTTTTTGTTTTTATTTTAATTCCGACAAAGATGCGTTACAAATGGCTTCACTAAAACATGAGTAAATTCCGAAAAAAAACACCCTATAAATCATGATTTTTATTTGTCCACTTTCTATTATGAATGTTCCCCAGTGTTTAGTACATTATTTACGAATAATTTCCTGCATTTGTCAATTTAAAGTTAAAGATATAATTTTGACAGAAAAAGAGAGTGCTTTGTAAAAATTACTCACTGTTGCAGGCCGTATGGGTAACTTAAAGTTATTAATTTCTGTGTCATTTTGTCTCTCGTGAATAGTTGTCTCATCACCAACCCGGTTTTTGGACAATGAATAAAAGTTAAAAGCTACTACATACTTTAAATGTGGAAGTACCCATGCAGCAGCAGCAGTAAGAAAAACATGCTACAATGCCGGACCCAAGTCCGAATAAAGGGGTAGGGAAGTAGTTTTTCTTTTAACTGGCACAATCGTATGTTTTATTTTTGGCGCAAATCATACCATCTAATTTTAAAACATGTGGCGCAAACGTAACATTTGAGAAAAAAAGTTGTGGCGCAAAAGGACGCATTTTTGGCGCAAACGGATATCTCCCACCAATCCTACCACATCATTTTTTATATTGGTTGCAATTTTTTTTTATCGTATTGAAGTCGTATTTGTCCAGAAATATATTGCTCAAACGTGTTCTTCATATGATAATAAATTTTGAAAATGAACCATTATAGCATACGCACAAAAAAATAATTTCTGTTCAAATCCGTCTGTTTACTTGTAGCTGGCATTAAATAAGTTTGGTTACATGTAGTAATTTTTTTTATCAGATTATTTAATCACTTTGTGATTGCAGAACCTGCTGCATTGGCTTGTATGTGTGAACGTTATTCGATAACGTCAGGAACGATAACTCGTGGCGTAATGTCAACTTACTGTCAAGACAGAGGCTTTTATAGAAATAAAGGAATATGGAGTAAACGTATACGGAACCAGTAATCGCAGACAAAGTCAATGTTTAACAAAAATACAAATAATTAATGGTCAGCGTTTTTATTCCTGTTCATCTTTATATTCCCTAAAGGGTCTTCAACAATGAAAGATTCACTTGTTTAGGGATGACATCAAAAGATCGATGTAGGATAAAAAAAAAACTTAAATCAAATAGTTTGGGGGGGGGGATCAACTTTGCTGCAAGTTTTGTTAATCTAAAATCGATTTTACATATATCCCTATTGGTCAATCAATTTTTACCAAATTAAGTTAAGAGGGGGGGTGTGGAGGTCAGTAAAAAACCTATGTGAATTCAGTTTTGTATTCTTCATTGAACTTTCGATGTCGTCCCTTACCATAACAACAAAAAAACACTAGCTAAGAGTACTTAAGTTACTGACAGCTATAGTTCACACTCCTACGTTTGAAGTCTTCCTGTCCATCATCCCGCAATCGTTATTTTTGAAGATCATATAAGTGAATGAATAATTCGATTTTCTGCCTCAGGACCTGCGCATATATGAAATACTTAACACTGAACATTGAACCTGGTTGTAATTTGCAATTTTTATTTGTAATTTTTCCTCACTAGGTAGGTGAAATTATGTATAACATCAAATGTATTGTAAATTGCGAAAATGCATTACGAGCATATTCTATAATTTTAAGTTTGAATAATAAAGAGTTTATTTTTTTTCAAATATTGAATACGCAACAAAATCTCTGTAATTTTACCCATGTATTATTTATGTTTATGTTAAAGGCGTTTGATTGGATATTAGTTAAAGGTAGGCGTGGTTTTCGGTAACTTTCCTCCAATCAACTGGCCTATTCGACAAACATGTGTGCGCTGATGCGTGCAAACTGGCTATTGTAACGGCACATGTCTTACATCAGAATCTATCGTGCGTGACCAATGTTTATTGTAAAATTTCTTGTCATGTGAGCAAATTATCAGACATACAAGTTCTAAAGGTTACAACTTGAATTTGCTTTTTTAAAGATTATTTTCGGCAGTGCCCCTGATATACGATGTAAAGTGTTTAAGAAAAACAAGACTTTAAATGAAGGATGCATATTACCAGAGAATATAATCTGGGACTATGCCAGATATAATGTATGTATTTTATGGCTCGGATATTAACAATAAAATGTTCTGAAAAAATTAAGTGTCCGATAATTTGAATTATCTGATAAAGTTTCCTCGATCACTCTCGACAAAATATTATTGCATGGATGGTAAACTGCTGATTTTTATTTCTAGACATGGTTTGTGACTGTTATAATAGACAACTATATGTATTCTGGTTTACGTTTACAAAGAACACACTATACATTTTTCTGAAATATCAATCCTTTTTGGACAGACTTGCTTTTTCCTTGTATTTGTAAAAAATATAAGACGTTTCATTTTATTTGAATACTTCAAAAATTGCTTCAAAATACTATAGGCCTGTATTGTTGTTATTTTTTTTAGGGTCAATGACTTCCCCCCCCCCCCCCCCCAAAAAAAGTAGTAAAATAATTGTATATTTGATTTGAATAATTGTTTTAAAACGTAATAGAAATAAAGGTCAGCCAAACCCAAATTCAGCAATAAGGAGTGTCATTCACCGGGTTTAATTTCTTTTACCGGTTTTGAACTTCTTGTTTTGTTCAATAAATAATAGTAATCTTCTTATCTTGTTCAATAAAAAATAGTAAAATTTACTTTCCATACACATGTTTGACTTCCTAAATAACACTAGGAAATAAAATTTGTCACAATTTCGCTTTTGTCGTCTGCTCAAGTTAGTTTAATTTGGTATTGTAATATGCACATGAGATACTTGTCACTGAACGTTGAACAAACAGTAGCTATCCACCAATCCATCAGTGATTTCGATACTTCTGTTACATACCCGTCATTTTGTCACATGTTTGGTACTATTATTTGAACAAAGTTCGTGTTGTAAGCCGAATTTGTCCTACATTTTAATTGTTCTTGTCAAGTAATACATTCCTGGAACTGGTTTAAATGTTTAACTAAATCCTATGATATCAATTTTGTGCATTGGTTTTTTGAAACACAATTTTGTTAATTTGAGCGTGTCAACACTTAGTCTAGTAGTGATTTCGGTTTGTATGACCATACAACATATTTATATATTAGTATTACAGTAAGTTATTGTTTCATTTTACATGTTTAGCATTGATAACATCAAATAAAATGTGTTGCAGGTTGAACTAAACCATAAAGGAAGGATCTAAAATTTTAACTATGCATGTTTAAACTATTATGAATGCGGAGTGGGGGTATTGCACGATAGCCTCAGTAGTAGTATGATACTTTGATATCAAATGGACTACAGTTAAAAAGTTGCATTTACTACCAATCCATGCACAATAGTAAGATGTATGCTCCTGAGCGTATTATGGACAAAGAAAAGGGTTGTGGTGTACTTTAAAATTTTGAACTAAGTATGGTAGAATGGTTGCCATACGCCTTCATATTACAGAAACCACCAGCGTACACTACAGCATAATTACGATTTCAGTTGTTATAGTTCACACACAAATCAATTGGGCTAGTTTAATCTCCTGCATGGTTTTTTCCTTGGCAATCATAATCAAGAAAATTCATATTCTGTATGAAGCTTGATTGAGCCGTAGATTCACACAGATACCGATCATAGTTATCTTTTCTTCATTTACATAAATGAATGTCGGGAATTCGGAATATGGCAGTTATACATGTATCCTCAGTTTATATTTATTTTGAAGCATTATCGAACTAATACGACTTAAATTTCTCTTTAAAATTTACTTTGAACTAAATATCTAGTAAATGACTTTACATGGGAATAACTTGGGGTGTATTCATGTATACTAGTATGTAATGATAATAAAAAGAAACCAACAGCACTATTTGACGAAGACGAAATTAAGGATTGAATTTTAACGTCCAGTGACATATATTACAATGATGTCGAAACAGAACTTGAAATTGACAATAGGTATTCCGTCGCTTTTCCAAAGAATTCACGCTTAGTTGCGATTTCACGTGCTATTTTGAAGAGACATGTTTTGTCGAAATGCACATCTGGTGCAAGAAAATTGGTACCGTTAATTTTATTACAACTTCGGGTTCGCATTATAGTTATATTTGTACAAAATAACTAACAATAAACAAATTGTGATGATTTCTTTAACTGTTCTTGAACGTTCTAGTTTTAATATAAATCTGTGATTTTTCTATATTCGTACTTTCGACGAAGCAAAGCAAGTTCGATCTAGACCTGGACAATTTGATGCATTTAGCAATATTCAATCGTTGTACAAATTTATTGTAGAACATGTAGAAAATCCGTCTTTTTCGGATAAAAAAAATCTACTTTGTTAACTGGGATCGAAAACTTACACTTATAGTTTATCCTATTGAAATATGAACGCGGACTACATTGAGAACATCTTGGATTGAAAGATTGCAAATCTTCTGACCAATGAAATGCTTTAGATTTAGAACGCAGACCTCAACGAGAACACCTAGATGGATAACACACTGTAATCTTTAGACCGTCGAACAGATAGCGATAATTCCAGACTTCTTCTTCTTCTTTTTCTTTTAGTTCAAATAAGGTCACCATATAGAAGAATACAAAGTCATACTGCCAGGGAATTGTATATTAGGAATTGTATATTTACAATCCCTTGATGCTGCTGTACATGCCTGATTGACAAAGATTTAATAAAATTGAATTATTCATAAAAATGTGTATCACAATTTAAGTGTTTCTATATTAAGATTGTGATTAAAAATATGCATTTTATGTACTTGTTTTGGTTTGGATTTGTTTATTCAAAGCTCGCGAGAACAGCTTATCTCTTAAGGCCGTAACAGTGGTGGTAGATATTCACAGATTTTTTTTACATAAAAACACACTATTACATATTCATGTGACAATATTAATGCGTCTGTTTTTTAAACCAATTTAGAATTGGTGTATATATGTCTCCGCTGATAATAATTCTATGTTAGATAAACATAATTATTTGGAATTAAAAGTTGTATAGTTACAATAAGTACATTTTCAAAATCATTTATTTATTTAGGCTTGATGAAGATCTACATGATTTAACGAATAAATGTAAGAAGATGTGGTGTACTTGCCAATGAATTAGATCACCGTACAGCCTTCAACAACGAGCAAAAACCTAACCGCATAAACGTTTATATCATTTCCCAAAATTACAAATATGAATTCAAACAATTCAAACAAGAAAACTATCGGCCTGATTGATGTACAGCACTTATAGAAAAATATATACAAAAACGACAACCACTGGTCACTGCGGATTCAAACCATGTGTCCCAATCGAAAAATAATTTCGTCAAACAAACGGGAGTTCTTATCTACAGAACAAAACCTGGATCCGCCATTGTACAGTCTCCTGGCTAGTATACCTGTAGGATAGTCAAAGATAATGGCGTTAAACAAATAATTTCTTTATTTATGTTTTTATTCCATTCAGATCTTCAATTTATCGATTGATTAATAAAAAAACGAAGCAAATATTTTAGTTAATCTACCAGTAATCTTCTGATAAGATTGTAAGACTATATATTGCTATTTGGCTGTGAAATTTGGAGATTTAGTTTTATTGATGCATTAGAAAGTTAAACTTGAAAAAAATCAACCCTAGCTTTATGGAGAGCTAGGCGCTTATCCTATGTCAGTATATGTGGAACACCGTATGGTATATTTTTTGGTCTAACATTGTAAACAGTTCTGATAGTAAACTATATAGATATATTTATAAACTCAACGTAGATGGTGGATTTACTTAGCTATAGAAAGTGGAAGAGTTTATGGTATAGCAAGAAATAATAGAATATGTACTTTTTGTAAAAATGATATAGAGGATGAGTTTCATTTCATCCTCAAATGTCCACGTTTTCAAGGTTTTAGAACAATTTATATGAAGCCATTTTATTGGAAAAAACCGTCGATGTACAAATTTATCAAACTGATGAGTACTAATAATGTAAAAGAATTGTGTAATTTAGGTAAATTTACATTTAGATCTTTTGAGCTTAGATCCGAAATGTTAAAATAATGTTTGTTTATTCTACAACACCTTCTGCTGTCACATAGTCTGTGTTTATGTATGTATTATATGTATTATTGCTGTTGATATAATTGTATACCTATAGTTTATATAGACTTTGGTAATAAAGATATATACTTTCGATTGGTTGATATGTATAAAAAATATCTTAAAAAAATATGGATTTTAAAATATTTGGTTAAATCAGAGTAACTATAGTTTTAATCCAAACTATTAAACAGATTGTTTTATCATTTTCAGCAGACTTGGAAATCAGAAATGGAATATTCTCCAAAAGTATTATGTTTAAAACTGTTTAAAGAAAACTTTGAATTTGAAGAATATTTAGACGTATTACGTTATAAAGATAAGATAACGTTATGAAGGTTTAGAACTGAAAATCATCGGTTACCTATAGAAACCGGTAGATGGCGTAGAATTATGAGACAGGAAAGGTACTATGTACTTTGTAACTCTCAAGAGATTGGTTGATATATTTCACTATATTCTAAACTGCACAACTCTAACAGAAAGTAGAAGACCTTTTCTTAAACCTAACTATGTAAGCAGAGTAAATGTTTCGAAATTGGGCACTTTATTTATTTAAAAAAATATTGTGTTTTGAAAATTTTGTGTAAATTAATTTGAATCATATATAAATAAAAGTATGTTCTCAAATCTGATCACCAATCGCTCATTCTTGTTGCTCGTTTCAAGTTGTGCAAATTGTCATACGCAAAATCTGTATGTTAATATTATATGTAAAAATATCTTTCATTTACCGTTAACTTGGTTTTATAAGAAATAAAGAATCTAAATTAAATGATACAATGTTTTTTGGATTAAATTACCTTAAATTAAAGGATGTGAAAAGGTATATAATTGTAACTTTTTCAAAGTTCAAGTTGATCAATTATTGATTTAAGTGAATAAATCAAATTTATTTTCTCGAGGAATAAATCAAATCAGGAACATTTATATTGTAAGGTATACTGTTTCCAAATTGAAAAGTATACAAATCATAGTAATAATTATGCATCAGCGAAAAGGATAGTATTTGTATTGTGTTTGAAGAATCGTAAAAGTGTTTTATTTTCTAAATTCTATTTATTCACTCGGACTTCGTAGAGTTTAAAAAAAATTTATTTTACCATATCGGACTTGATATTGTGTATTGAATTGAATCACGAACGCGGACCTCGATGAGAACACCTGGATTGAAAGTGTTCAAATGTTCCGACCAATGAAATTCATTTTACTATGTAACGCGAACCTCAACGAAAGCACCTAGATGAAATATTGTGTATTGAATTGTTTAATGAACGCGGACCTCGATGAGAACACCAGGATTGAAAGTTTGCAAAAGTTCCGACCAATGACATTCATTTTGATATGTAACGCGAACTTCAACGAAAGCACCTAAATGAAATATTTTATTTGTACGACAATTAGTTTTTTTTAGACATTACCCCTTAAATATAGTTAATAAAAAATATATCAAAGCAACAGTGCATGATTGTTTCTTTTCCATTCTTGTTTATTTTAATAATGTTGATGTTGATTTTAATTTTGTAGGTAGACTTATATTATATGCCCTGAACGTAAATATACGTTTTTTTTTTTAAATGCATTAGACGTAAGAGAATGTCGACATAGAGCAAGTCAAGGTCGTAAAACTTAAATCAACCAACCCATCGTTATCGCAGACTAAAATTGATCTCAAATAAACAGAATATATGTTCATTTATAGCAAGACTTGTTGTAAGTCACGGTGCATGACAGCACAATAATCCCTTTACAGATCGGAACCACAATTCACAATTTTCGTAGTGTGTACTTTTCCACAATTAACGCCCGTTTCGCGTTTTAAAAGTTTATTGAGCTGTTCCTTCATTTACAATGTTGTGTGCAAGACTCAACAAATGTCAACATTATGTTCATTAATTTTATTATTTAACACATCATTGTTTTTATTACAAGCTATTTCATATATCAATATGCAGCTAGGGAATATTTGTTGTTGACCGAAACTATAAGATACATCGATTTAAACTATGTGAAAAATAAATAATTTTTGTAAGTTACTTTAATTTCCGTGTCTATATTTAATTAACGAGTACACTATAGTAAGACAGAAAATGAGAAAAGGAAATATACAGGAATACCTAAAGTTTCGTAAGACATTGCAGTGGACCATACGTTTACATGTCATTAGTTTTCATAGCACTCAGCAAGTTTTGAAACGAATATGTGAGATAAAGATCTACTGCATTTGGGCAAATCAAAAATATGTTAAACATCTAACTATTTTATTTTTAACAGATTCATAAGTTTTGATTTTTTAAAACCGTGCATCAATATTTTATAATTTTTTTTATTTACATTCCTTATATGTATTGGCCATTTATTTGTTTAAATTGTGAAGTATATTACTTTAATGAGAATACACGCATTTATATATATAATTTTAAGTCGATAAAGTTGGAAACAAATAAACGAAAGATACATCGATGTTGTTTTGCTTGAGTGATTTACCTGTTAAAAGCTCGGGTCGCAACACGGTTTAAAACGAATTGATACCAGTTTGAAATAGTTTAAGGGGGGCGTGGCCTATTTGTTTGACGTAACTTACCACCAACTTGATTTAAATTGAACGACTGCAAGCGAAGCTATTTGACTGGCATTAAAATGATTTGATATACATTGAAATAAATTAAAAATGATTTTTAATTTTTGTCAATCTTTATCAAATGACGATTAATTTCATTTAAACAGCGTTAACACGTTTTTGTCCGATCAAGTTAAATTCGGGTTACTAGTGCATAATTATGTACTGTGGTTTCTGTTTTGATGCAATTCCCGTTTTTTGAAAGTTACTGTTATTATTTGGTTGCAATGTAATGATTTTACAGTTTTACTTTGGAAAATGCATCATATACACCCAAGGCATTGCGCTCAAGTCCGACACTTATCCCAGCTAATGCAGAAAGACCCTGGTAGATGGTCATGAACAAGATGAAAAAGCCTAATTCTGTTATTGTGTTCAAAAGAAAATCCGCATCATGTTTGGTGTTGTTATCCCAGGGTTCATCATACAAGTAAAGATCATATTTGTCTTTATGTAGGCCTAAGAAATGAATTCTAAAGACTCTATTACAAACACATAAGAGTCATAGAAATGGGAATACGCGCAATGTTTTTCTGCCCATCGTGTCTTGCAAAGATCTAATAGAGGCTTTCTCTTGTTTGTTGACGACACGGATTGTTCAATGATACTTTCCAGTAGTCCTTGACGTTTCGGGCTGTATTTGTAGAACATACAGACTTCTTTCATTTTTGTAAGAGTATGGGCTACATCTGTTTGTTTGCATGCAGGAATAATAACCAGGTTAAGGGCATGGCTGTTGCATCTGGTGTATGGCGCTAAAGGTGATTGTTCACGTATACATCTCTGTACTTCACAGCGGTCACTTGACATGTTGGCCGCTCAGTCATAACATTTACCCTGCATATCATTCAGAGGAATCTCCTTACTGGTTCAAACAATCAAAAAGTTTATCTGCCAACTTTCGACCAGTTATTCTCTTTATGGTTCAGAACTCTAAAAATTCTTCTCTGATGTTGTTCTCCTTGTCTACAAATCTTATACACAAAGGCATGAATTCTTGGTTGTGCGACGTTACTTCATCAGCCATTATGGTGTAAAACTTAGCACTTAAAATGTCCTGTATAAGTTGTTCGGAAAAAAAAGTTAGCAATTATAATACTAATGAGTTCATTCTGGCTACTTTTTTTTTGGATTCGAGCGTCACTGATGAGTCTTTTGTAGACGAAACGCGCGTCTGGCGTATATAAACAAATTTAGTCCTGGTATCTATGATGAGTTTATTTACAAGCACTGGGTCGATGCCACTGCTGATGGAGATTTACTCCCCCGAGGGTATCACCAGCCCAGTAGTCAGCACTTTGTGTGATGCCATGAATTATCATTGATATGGTTACATTTATAAATTAAAAGACGGACGAAAGATACCAAAGGGACAGTCAAACTCATAAATCTAAAACAAACTAACTGTGTACAAAATTTTGAATTTTTGAAATACTATTGGCTTTTCTACCTCAGGCATAGATTACCTTTGCTGGATTTGGCAAAACATTTAGGAATTTTGGTCTTCAATGTTCTTCAACTTCGTACTTTATTTGGCCTTTTTTACTTTTTTGGATGCGAGCGTCACTGATGAGTCTTTTGTAGACGAAACGCGCGTCTGGTGTATATAAAAAAAAATAGTCCTGGTATCTATGATGAGTTTATTTATGTTGCTGTGTTTCATTGTTTATTTTTGTACAAAAACACTCCAGAAAAAGTCTCGCGTGCGATAAAATCGTTATATGGTTCACAACTGACACCCTACGGACCATACAGGGTGAATAAAAGCCATAGGTGATTCGGCCTCATCCCCGATGAATTTTACTGACCCTCTATGGAGTTGTAGGGGGTCAGAAGCGTATACCAAACTTTTCTAAAATTGTTCGTTTATAAATTTATAAATTATTAAGAAACTAAGGTTTCAACTCCCTCAGGCAAAGTTGGCTATTTATTTTAGGTATTTTTGACATACAGCTCTTCAACGGTTTCGGTACTCATACATCTTCGGATTTCAAATGTTTGGCTTTGAGCGTTCCTGATGAAGGTAAATCCAGAAAAGCGCTTCGGACGCAAGAAATTAATAACGTGTTGTTTTCAATATTTTATAACCATATAACTTATAATGGCGTATGCATTTTCCCAGTTAGATAGCAACGATATAAAACTGTAAGCAAATATTAAACATCTTTTTTTATTTTTTTTTATGTAAGCATTGGTGAAGATGTTATACAAAAATGTATTTATATAGTATAAGCATTAACGGTACCAATATTCCTGCACCAGATGCGCATTTTGACAATACATGTCTCTTCAGTGATGCTCGTGGCCAAAGTATTAGGTTATAAATCTTAACCATGTCAGTTTTTTATTTCTGTTATTTCTTTTGACAAAGTTTTGTTTTTATTTTCTGTTATCTTTAGATATATATTAAACTAAATATGAATGAAAATATGCCAAAACAAACTGTTGAAGTGAAGTGCTGAAATGTTCAAAAATTTTAAGAAGAGAACAATAAGAAACATAAACAATAAATATGCATTTAAAATGTATCATGCGTAATTAAAAAAAACCAACAGGAAACAGACACTCACACACCATTGAATATATTGAAATACTAGTATATAATATAACTTCATGTACAGGTAAAATTTAATCTTGTATACCATATGCCCCCAAGGGTGACTGGGGTATGTAAAATATGGTCACTTGGTCTTCTCCCGACCGGCAGTTAAACGCTTGCCGAAGTGGGGCGTCCGTTTGGCTGTGCGGGATGTATAAGTTCGCAGTCACGTCCGGTCAGAAGGGGGACGTTAAATCCGATGTCTCGTGTAAAGAGAGTGCCACGCTCTTTGCACGTTAAGAACCCTTGCAACAACTCTTTGAGGGGTCCGTAGGTAGCCTGTTGCAAGGCATAATTTCTGTCTCTATCCAATATACCCTGTGGCAGTCCAAATTTCCCCGACCATTATCCTCTATTATAACAACCTACCTATTGTATTTATTGTTAATTTGTTCTCGTCCTGAATATGCATGAAATATTTGCCACTGGAAGTTAAGCAACCATCAATCAATCAATTACACCATATATATATTTAGACAATATACGTATAGTGTCTTGAAATATGAAATTTATTTGTATGAGGCTTAGAAACTGGAAATTGCGAGGTTCTACCGAGCATTTTCCCGTTTAGTGCTGAATACAAATAAATTTCATATTTTAACACACCCTACGTATATTGTCTTTATACTGAAATTGAAAAAAAAAAATGAAAAAAATAGATAACAAAAATTGTTAAAACAAAGTGTTTGGAATTTCCCTCTTGGGGTACCATTTTGGGGTATTTCCCTATGAGCATAGTCCAGGCGATAAGACATTGACATATTAAGGAATAAGAAAGGGAAAATGAACTTAATTAATAACATTTGATAATCATAATATATAAATAACCAATTTGAACAGTTGGAAAGCAGGTCACGGTTTGACCCCAAGTTTATCAGCAACAAAAGAGTCACGTGACCGTGAAAATTCAGTAAAAAAACGGACTAGACAAACCTCATTTTAACTCACTAAATACTATTGTCGTAATAAAAACCTATTGACCTAAATAATCCCGAGTATCCATAGTTTATTCTCGCCAAATCTCACACATCAAATCAAAGTCCTTTATTCTTTATTTTTATCCGCAAACTTGGAGCTTGGGTGAAAATTGTCAAGTCTCTAGTCCTATAACATATGACCTCGGGGGCATTATTCACTATTTCTATTTGCTGTTCTGATATTTTCTTTTTACTATCAATGTGCCACCCGAGGTCATATCGCGATAGACAAAATTCGCGTAGCAAAAACAAATTCTCAAATCAACATGTTTACCTTGTTTTTAAGTGTGTCCAGTCATACTAAGAAGCGAAATATCATATAGTATTGCTTTAAATCCAACGAAAATGTGTAATAATATAACAATTCAACATTCATCAACTTTAAAAACGGCTAATACAAAAACGGATTCCTTCGTGACACGAAACGAAATTTTATTCTTCTGTTTGTAAACCTCCTTTGAACAGGAGTACATGATAATAAACCCTCACTATAAGATAACGTATAGACAAAACAGAAGTTATTTTGTTATATGATAGATTTACATGAAGATTTTCTTTGTATTTAAAATAAAAACTAGATAGAATTTAAAAAAAAAACTGTAAATGATCGGTATACTCAAAGTTGAGTAATATTCAATTAACGGTCTCCCTGTAAAGCTGAACTATCTCAGTCATTTTCTTCTAAGTCAGGAATGATTTTATATTTAGTTCAGTTTGATAACATTGCATTGGCTCAATTGAATAATTTTATAATTATGGTTTATGCTTGGTTTTTAAATAAAAATTGAAGTGAATCAACAATCAATCAATCATTATTTAATGTACAGTCTAGTTTGAATCGAACAACTCCTTGGACGAGCGAAGCAGTCTTCATTCACCCATTAGTCGGATTGACAGTACGTATTGACATTTATTATACAATTCAGTTTTAATAAGACAAGTGTCTATGTACAATCCATGGGTGAGAAAAGAAATCTTCATTCACCTATTAGTTGTAAATGCCACAAGAAACTTTTAACTTAGTTTGTCATCAACACATTCTTGGTAAAGGAAAGTCTGTACATTGCAAAAGCATCTCTTTTGACATGGACACTTTTTAATGCGCACAGAACAAGATCTACAGGAAGAACAATCACAATGTTCCAAGTCGCATCCACTGCATATAGTACTTTCCGACAGACTTGCTACTGTTTTCTTGTCTGAAATATTAAAGTGACAGTACTTGCGTACGGACACACATGCTATCTTTGTTCTGTACGATTATCTCTAGCGGTATTTTTCAAAGACATGTGGTGAACATGTCGTAAATGAGACTTAGTTCTTGTTGGCCATCTCTCGCACAACGGCCTGCCTCTTGCCACTAAAAGAGTACATATTTAGGGCATCCAATATGTACTAACGACTCTACGTCCCGTATGTTTAGACCCATGCCAAAAATAACTATAGCAATCACACATCGGTTCCTTCTTTCTTTCAGTTTGAAATTCTTTTAAAATTCTATCTTTTGAGTCTTGGTGTGTACTTTTATGGAACATTTCTATGAATGTATTATATGGGTTATATGCCTTTACTCCAAGACAGAGCCAAAATATTATATTTAATTTGAATTTTTCATTTTTTGGCATTGTGTTTAAATTGTCTGCAATACTTGCAATCGGACTTTAACAAACATCTATTTTTTTGTTATCTTTATTTGAATAATTGTAGACATCAAACATGTATAATTAAATACCTGCTACTTCGTGTATGATATGCAAGAAATATTTCAGATCTATTCGCGAGAAAACGTGTCTATGATATCAACATGGTCATCCGCTGGAAATTACATGCGACATTCTTTTTGCACAAAATGCTCTGACACGCAGTGCGTAAGCAATTAGTCAGGTTTGGTGGCTATATAAGTAAGAGCACCAAATTTGTAGAAGATATAAAAAAGAAGATGTGGTATTATGCCAATGAGACAACTATCCACAAAAGACCAAAATGACACAAACATTAAAAATTATAGGTAACCGTACGGCCTTTAACAATGAGCATAGCCCATACCGCATAGTCAGCTATAAAAGGCCCCGATAAGACACTGTTAAACAATTCAGACGAGAAAACCAACTGCCTCATTTAAGTTGAAAAAAAAATTAACGAAATACAAATATGTAACACATATACAAACGACAACCACAGAATTACATGGTCCTCACTTGCGACAGGCACATTCATAAATAATGTGGCGTGGTTAACATGTTAGCGGGATCCCAACCCTCTGCCTAACCTGGGACAGTGGTATAACAGTACAACATAAGAAAGAACTATAAAAATCAGTTGAAAAAGGTTTAACTCATCAGATAGACATAAAATCAAAGTGGACGTGGTCGGGTACTTATACATCCGACACAAAAAGACACAATGAACATATCTGAGAGTACTTGCAGTTATCTGACAGCTAGTTCAAAGCCACTAACAACTAATAAAATAATCGTGCAACTAAGACTAAACCAACAATCCTATGGATTTAGTGTAAAAACGTCATAAACAGCCACAGAAAAAAACATGACCTTGTGCAAACTTGTAGGTCGTATTGCAAGTTGTGAGTTGGAAAAGCCGGAGGTAATGGTTTGGCTTGATAAGGAGGGACGAAATATACTAAAGGGACAGTCAAACTCATTAATCGAAAATAAACTGACAACGCCATGGCTAAAAATGAAAAAGACAAACACACAAACAACAGTACACATGACACATGATAAAAAAACTAAAGAATAAGCAACACAAACCCCACCAAAACTTAGGGGTGATCTCAGGTGCTTCGGAAGGGTAAGCATATCCTGTTCCACATGTGGCATCCGTCTTGTTGCTTATGTGATAACAAATCCTGTTAATAGTTAAAATCGGTAGGTCACATCATTAAAGGGAAGGAGATTGTAGTTACGACGTAAGGAATATATCCGATATCATTTGTGTAACAGTCTATAATGTGGCTACTTAGAAATGGAAAGTTCACAATTTGAAAGCAGAAATCATCTCTTTTGTCGTAAAGTTTTGTTTTCAACCGACCCTCATTGTCAATTTCTCGATCTATGTAAATCAAGATATGAGGCCTACTTAACTGTGTTTGTTGTATCCTTTATCTCCAGTTCGGTTGGATAGATGTGTTAAACATAGTCGCCAAATTTTGAATTATTTAGTGAAAGAACATCATTTATATAGCGGAAAGTATAGTTAAAGGATATTGCTAACTTCTTATCTTTCTTTCTAAGAAGTTCCAGTATGAAGTCAGCCTCATAATAATAAAGAACCAAGTCGACAAGAAAAGGGGCACAATTTGTTCACATTGGAATACCGATCTGTTAAAAAAAGGCCTCCGAACATAACAAATATGTTATCAATTAAGAAATCAAGCATCTTGTCGATAATGTCAGTATCAGAGAATTTTTTGTATGAATCAGAGTGGTCCTTTACAAAGTAGGATTTATCCCTCCCTAAGACAAGATACTTGTATTTACGTTGGCCATTCTTTTTATATGAAACAAAGCAATACCAACTCTTTCAATTTGGAACTTGCGAGTTCACTAAAAAGGTGAGCTCAATTCGTATGAAACTAAAGATGGCGTAAATTAATAGTATCTATAAAGGCAAACATATTAGAGGTTATTTTTTTTTTATCGTGTCCAATCTTTTTTACCAGACACTGGAATGAATATCAAGGACATGCTATTCAATTAACGTTTGCAGACGAGGACATCTAGCTTCAGGAAATTATTGAAATTTTCAGGGGCGGGTCCACGCAAGGGCGTAATGGGTGTACGCACCCCCACCCTTTTCCACAAAAATAACCCCTATCATTATTTGCTTTATTAAATAATTAAACACAAACTCTTTTTATACTAATTCCCTATCCGATGGGTACTTGGACACCATTTTTATACAACAAAAACGGTAAGTAAATCCATACATGAAATGGTTGTTTTGTGTGACACTTCTCCAATTGCCATTTTACTTGTTCCTGGTGGATACTTACTGGATAAATATGATACCGAGACGGGTATGTTCCGACGGACAGGGTTGCATTTTCAGCTCATTTGTCTGAAATGGGGTTATGTTTTTTTCTCCTTGTATTTAAAAGGGTCAGGTTTGACTATCTAAAACGGGGTATTATAAATACAATGTTACACCATTGTTTCAGATAAAGTCGAATGTTTGATACAATTAAAATGATTAAACTCGTTGCAATTGTTTGCACCTGTCCTAAGTCAGGAATCTGATGTTCAGTAGTTGTAGTTTGTTGATGTGGTTCATAAGTTTTTCTCGTTTTTATATAGATTAGACCGCGTCGGTTTTCCCGTTTGAGTGGTTTTACTTTCCTCTGAATTCGGTATTTTTGTGATTTTACTTTTTACACTAGTAATGTTTGTGTCATTTATATCTTGCTGATCGGTGTCAGCCAAGACTCCGTGTTGAAGACATTGGTTTTTTTTTTTACCTATAATGGTTTACTTTTATAAATTGTGACTTGGATGGAGAGTTGTCTCATTGGCGTTCACACCACCCTTTTTTATATATACTAAACGCAAAACAACGTTCAGAAATGCCCATATAACAAATTTTATATCATATATTAGGGAACTATTCAAGAGACTGCCAAAATTTTAGTTGAAATTACTAAGGTATACGTAATAATTATAAAGACGCAAGAAAAACATTTTTATTTTTATTTTTAAACGTTTCCCTTTATCAAGGTTCTGAAACAAAAATTCTGGAAAGGGTGGGGTAGGGGGTTTTGATTTTATTAAAACACAATGGTTCTCTTAGGAAAAATGTGG